>NC_133227.1:29293670-29433350 GCF_040436345.1 Pagrus major | reverse complement strand
CACCGCTTTGGACACCTCCCCGCTGGCGTCCCCTGATGAGACATCCCCTGGCCTCGGGACCCGAGGTGACCCCGTTCCTGCAGATGTCACCCCGCAGGCGTCTCCTACGGTGTCACAGTCCCCACCATCGCTGCCCCTGCTCGTGCAGCCGGGCCGCACGAGGAGGCCGCCCAGGCGCTACGAGCCTGAGACTGGTCATTGGATAAGTGACTGAGTCCGTTAACCTATTCCTGTTCATAGCTTTACGGACTGGGGGGGATGAGGAGTACTCCTGGCCACTAGGGAGCAGTATCTTATTAGTGCTACACTGGCTCAGTTAGTAGTCGGCCATTTTGTGAGTATCTGTTTATTATGTTCCTGCTATGGTGGTTGGAGGTTCATCTCTGTTCATATTCCTGTAAGTCTTAGTATTTTATTTTCATTACTATCAAGCTTGGTTAAGCTCATACTGTTACCTTTGCTACACAGTATCACATATTAATTAGCTATTTGTTTTAGCTTATGTTGCTATTCTGTGTATTGCTGCAGGGCTCCTTCATCGTTGTCATTAAATACCTGACCTGACATCGAGGAGTGTGTTTCTTCAGATATCAATATGTTGGCCGATATATACACACACATTTTATTTTTTTTGTGCAACTATTCAAATGTGGTTATCAAACATTTGTGACAAAGATACGTAACACAGGCAGGATATTTTTTACAGTTAATCAATTTATTGTCTTAACATTTTAAGTTATACAACATTCATGCCAATATCAAAATATCTGTGATGGGTTAATATCTGCCAATAACATCAGCCAGTTAATAGACTGGTCGGGTTCTTTTACTAAAGTAAAAAAGCAGTTTATTTCCCCTTGTTACACATGTTTCTGTGTCTGTGGTCAGCTTTATGTCAGTTTAGACGACAGAGATGAAAATCAAATACTGTGGTGACACATTCAGATTGTAGACGCTCAAAGTCCAAAAACTGAACTTCACTTTAGATATTGATTTGTTACATAAAGATGTTTTGGAGCCAACGTGAGCAGATAAATCTGTTGTTTTTTTTAACTTTACTTTGAAACACAGAACATGAAGCACTGATAATATAAATTCACAATGTCATTATTGTTTTTAATAATCAAATTATGTTTACAATAGCAATGCTCAAATGCAGGTTATTATCTATGTTTACTACTGTATCTATCTATACACTGTATACACATTTCCAATGTCACTATCAGCACGATGTTGTTATACATTCTGTCCACTAGAGAGCATTCACACATTACTAATGCATTTTAAACTGATTACTTTCTTGCTGAGTAATAACGCTTTACAGCTGGTAAGCCCTGTGAGGAGGGAGGCTGCACTTTATATTATTTATAAAGCTGCCTGAAGTGGATCTATGAGCCAAATCTCCACAGATCAGCCACCAGCGAGTGTTTGTGGTGACTGTCCTTTTGTCAATGTATTTCTTGTTTTTGTTGTGAAGCCAACAATCTGCTAACGAAGCATCTGACATGGACGAAGCGACACATTAAGTCTGAAAGAGTAACTTGTGTTGTGGGTCAGCAGCAGTAGTTAAGGCGATGTCATGTCACCTAGTAATGACGATATGAGTGATATTATATTTGTGTATGATGAACAGTGAGTGAGATAAAGGATGTAGCCACTTATACTATTAAATAACTATGATCAATGTTATAACAGTGAATAAGATGATTACAGTGTTCTGGAAGTTGATCAGTGAAACCTTCAGATTTGCTGCTTTGTTCATTTATAAACAGGATTTCTGTGAATCCTTCTTTTATTTCTTTAAGTGACTGAACAAGCTTTATTCTTGTGGGTCACATTTAAACAGGACCCAGGAAGCTGTTCGGACAGTTTATTATACTCAAAGCTGAGCTGCAGTAATTAACAGGGTGGTTGGTTTTGATCATTAATACATCCACACATCAGTACAGGGTTAAGTTTGATATATCAGCTCCTCCTTTGTTCTGGAGAGAAGGGATGAGTGGCAGTCTGAGTTGTTGGTCAGATGTGTTGAAAAGACAAGACAAGAGAAACTCTTAGTGTTTGCAGTAAAACTGAAAGTAGGATATAAAACACAAGTGACATGAGCAGACAAAACACATTTGCATAATTAAACTCTTCAGCAGGTTTCACTGTTCTGGAAAACAAAACATCTGAGAGACTTTAGAAGTTGTGATCGTGTTAATCTCATGGTAACAAGGTGACAGTTTGAGGAACGACTCTTCAAAGTTTGGTTGTGTGGCCCTGAAAAGGACCTTTGTGTTGGTGGTATCAGCGGGTTTACTTGGAGCTGGTGTACTTGGTCACGGCCTTGGTGCCCTCGGACACGGCGTGCTTGGCCAGCTCCCCGGGCAGCAGCAGGCGGACGGCGGTCTGGATCTCCCTGGAGGTGATGGTGGAGCGCTTGTTGTAGTGGGCCAGGCGGGAGGCCTCACCGGCGATGCGCTCGAAGATGTCGCTCACGAAGGAGTTCATGATGCCCATCGCCTTGGAGGAGATCCCGGTGTCAGGGTGGACCTGCTTCAGCACCTTGTACACGTAGATGGCGTAGCTCTCCTTCCTGGTCCTGCGCCTCTTCTTGCCGCTCTTGCTCACGGCCTTAGAAACGGCCTTCTTGCTGCCTTTCTTCGCAACCTTTGGTGGTTCAGGCATTTTCTCTACGTTTCAGAAGTCTTCAACGAGTTGTACCTGGTGAGAGAGGTGATACTTTATATATGCGCGAAACAAACACCGCTGTGCTGTCGCGCTTACAGGATTGGCTGTGCCTGAGCATGCGCTGTACAAGCAACGTTTGACAACCCGACGGAAGACGTGAGGTCGATTAAAGTTCCGATATTACACTTTAAAAACACCTCACTGGTAGATAAAAAAGGTAACACTCCATTCAGTTACAGATATGATCAAGAGGACATTTGTATGTGTATGTGTGTGTGTATATATATATATATATATATATATATATATATATATATATATATATATATATTATATGAGAGAGAGAATAAAAGAAAATAAACAAAATAAAATAAAGTGCTCATGTGTATTTAGTGCAGGCGTGTGTGTATGTGTGTCATAAGTGATCTATTCGTGTCATAAGTGATCTATTCATATTCATGTGTCCGTGTGAATAGAATAGAATAGATATACTTTATTGATCCCAAGCTGGGAAATTAAGGCGTTTGGTGGTCTGTGTTGTGTGTTTTTGTGTTTGGTTACTCGGCCATAGAAGAGGGGGGATCAGGGGATGGAGGGGGGGCTTCAGCTGGAGGATGAATGACAGGGGGGTGTTGACAGTTTGTTTGGCTTCTTGGATGGTTCTCTGGAGGGCAGGGTTGTTTACTGCTGTACTTAAATATCTTCGGGCTATTGCTTGGTGTCTCTGTCTGATGGTCTGGATGCCGGTTATTCTGTGAATGTAGTGGTTGCTGATATAGTTTGGGAGACGGTGAGCCAGTTTTAGTGCTTTATTTTGTACAACTTGGAGGCGTTGTATCTGGTTGTCGGTGAGGGTGATCCAGGCGGGGACGGAGTATTCAAACAGGGGTCGGATGTAGGCTAGATAGACTTTGGTTATTGTTGAGGGTGATGCGCCATGCTTTCCGCAGAGGGCTTTGAGATGGTTCAGTCTGATGTTTCCTTTTTGTTCCAGTTTTGTGATGAATTTGGTCCAGGTCATGTTGCTTTGAAAGGTTACTCCGAGGAAAGTTGCTTCGTTGCTGATGCTGATTTGTTGGTTGAATAATGAGAGGTTGGTGTTGTTGCGCTGTAGGTGTTGATTTTTGGTGAAGATGACACATTGGGTTTTGACGGGTTGAGTTTGATGCGCCACATGCTTGACCAGGTTTCTATTTCTGTTATGCAGTGTTGGAGTTTATTAGCTGCTAGTTGTGGAGATTTTGAGCTGGACCAGTAGCAGAGATCGTCAGCAAACTGTGAAACTTTGGCTATGGTGGCTGGGGGGTAGTAGATGTCTGAGGTATAGATGAGAAATAGAAGTGGACTGAGAACTGCGCCTTGTGGTACTCCTGCTTGGGGGGTGAATGGTGTTGAGATGGCTGAGCTGACTTTGACCTTGATGTGACGGTTGTTGAGGAAGCTGGAGATGATGGATTGGGTGGGTTTGGGGAGTTTGAGGTTAGTGTCCAGTAATCTGTATATGAGACCGTTATGCCATACTTTATCAAATGCTTTTTCAATGTCGAAGAATATTGCTAGGGTGATTTGTTTTTTATTGAAGTTTCTGTAGATGTCTTCGGATAAACGGAGGATGTTGTCTGTTGTTGCTCTGCCTTTTCTGAAACCTGCTTGATGGATACCGATGAGACCTATTGATTCGATGTGATTACTGAGGCGGGAGGTGATGATTCTTTCAAAAAGTTTTCCGATGTGGCTGAGGAGGCTAATGGGGCGGTAGCTGATTACGTTGTGGGGGTCTTTTCCGGGTTTGTGGATCATGGTGACAAGTGCGGTCTTCCAGGGTGAAGGGAAGTGGCCAGTGGTGAGGCAAGTGGTGTAGAGCTGTCCAAGGTGCTGGAGGTAGGTGACTGGTGCTTGTTTGATAAGTATGGTGTGAATGGTGTCTTCTCCCGGTGCTTTATTTTTCATCTTTTTTAGGTGCAGTTGTATTTCTTTGGTGGTGACAGGCCTTGTGAGGGGGTGGTGCTCTGTGGGGGGGTCGATTCTATTTGTCTGTGATGATTTGTGTTTTGTGATTTCCTTGTCCACCAGGTCTTTCCATGTGTTGTCAAAGTGAGTGTCGTTGGGGCATGAGTGGATATTTTCAAGATGGTTACAGAAGAGTGTGGCCTTTTCTTTGTTGTCTAATGATAGTGCCCGAGGATTTGAGTGGGGGGGGTGGTGTTGGTTTGTGGATCTCCGTTTATGCTCTTGATTTTCTGCCAGAAGGTTCGGGGGTTTGTGTCGTGGTCCAGTTTCTTGTAAAAGGTTTTCCAGGTGTTTTGTTTGTGGAGGCTGAGTTGTAATTTGATAGTGGTTTGGAGTCTTTTGGTTTGAGGTGATCGGGACCGGATGTAAATTCGTCGTAGTTTTCTCTTCTGTTTGATGAGTTGGAGGATGTGGTGGGGGAGTGACTGTGTTGGAGTTTTGTTGGTGTTTTGGGGTATCGTTTCCTCTCTGGCTTGGGTGAGTATTTGACTTAACAGGATTGCTTGGTGATCCAGATCGTCGGGGGTGGTGTTGGGAGTGATGGGGGTGTATTTTGTAGTTTTCCTTCGATGTGTGTTCTGTAGATTTCCCAGTCTGCTTTTCTGTAGTTGTATTTATTGTTTGGGGTGGCTTGTAGGTGGAAGGAGAAAGTGGTGAGGACCGGTAGGTGGTCACTGCTGAGGTGGTTTGTGGTGGAGAACTGGAGAAGTTTTGAAGCCAGGTCGGGGGTGCAGAGAATCAGGTCCAGGATGTCCGAGTTGCCTGTTGCAGGGGAGATGTAGGTGGGTTCGTTGGTGTTGATTACTGATAAGTTGGTGTTATTTAGAATCTGTTTGAGTGCATTTCCATTTGTGTTTGTTGTATTGCAGTAGAAGTCGGTGTGTTTTGCATTGAAGTCTCCCATGATGAGGGTGTGGTCAGAGGTGGTGATGGCTTGAAACAGTTCTGCTGAAGGTCTTGTTCCAGGGGGGCAGTAGATACTGATGATTGTGATAAGATGGTGCAGGTGATTTTTCATTCTTATTGCAACATATTCATTTCCGTTGAGTTGTTGTGATGAGAGACCATAATCCATTTCACTGTATTCGATGTTTTTCCTGATTAAAATTGCTACTCCTCCTCCTTGTCTAGACTGTCTTTCTTTCCTGATGATGTTGTATCCGGGGATGTTGATGCGTGATTTGTTTGTTAAAAATGTTTCATTTATTGATGCTGCAGAGATGTTCTTTTCATTTAGCAGTTGGATTAATTCCTCTTTCTTTCCTCTTATCCCTCTTATGTTTATGTGGAGAAAAGTACTGATGGCCATTTTGAAAAGAATGTAACAGACGGAAGGCAAAAAGGCAGGTATGTTATGTGTGGTTTGGGTAAGGATTTTCATGAAATGTAGTTTGTGTGTTTTCTAGAAGCCCTCGTGGAGAAGGCCGGCAGCTTCGTCAGGGTTTGTCAGGTGAATTTTGAGAAATGTGGTTGGTTGCTGGGTGGTTCTGCTGATGATTCTGTGTATTCGGTTGATGGGGATGTCTTGGTTTTCCAGTTGTTCTTTGACTCTTGTTTCACTGATGTTGATGTCGATGCCTTTAATGACCAGGAGTTTCACGGAGGAGTCAGATGGAGGGGTGGAACCTTGTTTTCGTGCCAGTCTGCAAGTGAAGTGTGCACCGTTGAATGCTCCCTCCGGCCATGGTGTGAGAAGGTTGTTCAGGGAGGGGATGTCCTTAGGGAAGATGAGGAGGTTACCGTTTCTCATATGGACCAGTTTATGGAGTTGGATTTGTGGTTTGTGTTTTTGGATTTCTTTGACAATGGATTGATTGGTTGTGAAGGAGCTGTCCGGGGTTCTGTAGTTTTCCATGACCGCTGGTGTGACGTGTTGGTTTTCTGTTGATTCCCTTCTTGCTCTTTTTCTTGAGAGGGTGTTAATAGTTGGGTATTTATGCATGTTTGTGCTGACGATGTCGGAGTAGGTGGCAGAAAACTGGGGGAGGGGGGTATGTGGGTCCTGTCCTTCAAGTAAGATCTGTTCCATGGTGGTTAGCGTGGATTTCATCTGCGTGATGGTGCTGCTGAGGGGGGTGGACTGAGGGTATTTGCTGAGTTCAGAATATAGGTGGTTGATTTGAGCAAAGATGTTTTTGATGATGAGATGGTCTATATTTTCTGTGGTGGGGGGGATTGGTGGATTAGGGCTGGCTGTTGCAGTGGGTCTGGATGATTTGCTGGTAGCTGGGTTAGAGTCTGGGGTGGTGGAATCCATAGTGTGAATTTCTTTGAGGGTGTGTGAGACGAAGTTGCGCAGAGGGGTATTTATACAGTGAGACACAATAGAAGTGAAGTGTGAATTTCAAGTGCTTAGTGACACCAGTGAGATTTTGAGATAGAGTGTGCCTCTACCCTGGTTTATATAGGTCCGTGGATGAGAGCAGTCAGGCTCTGCTGGCGATGGCTCATGGAGGAATGCAGTGCTGTGTCTGTCGGTGGAGGTATCTGGCTCTGTTGTGCTGTCAAGTCGAGAGCTCTGGAGTCTCCAGAGCGCAACTCTATACAATCCACATATGTATCTCCATTCAGTTACAGATATGATCAAGAAGACAGTTGTATCCAGTTACATAAACATATGTGCTTCATTGAAGAGACATTCATATCTAGACTATGACTGGTATAATAATTGTAACCACCAGGTGTGAGGAATAGTCTTCAGAGCGGGTGGGTGGCTCTTAAAAGAGCCGTTGGGTTTCGGTATCAGCGGGTCGGGACGAGGTTTAGCCGCCGAAGCCGTACAGGGTGCGGCCCTGCCTCTTCAGCGCGTACACCACGTCCATGGCGGTGACGGTCTTCCTCTTGGCGTGCTCGGTGTAGGTGACGGCGTCGCGGATGACGTTCTCCAGGAACACCTTGAGCACCCCGCGGGTCTCCTCGTAGATCAGACCGGAGATACGCTTCACTCCGCCGCGGCGAGCCAGACGGCGGATGGCGGGCTTGGTGATGCCCTGGATGTTATCGCGGAGGACTTTACGGTGCCGCTTGGCGCCTCCTTTACCGAGTCCTTTGCCTCCCTTTCCTCTTCCGCTCATGTTGTCAGCTTAGTCTTCAACAAAGTCGACTGTGCCTGTGGGAGCGAGCGAGCGAGAGTTCTTGAGCCTGGTGGGGTAGCTCAGGGCGTCCGCCCTTTTCTACCCATTGTTGTGGGTGGAGCTTGGTGAGCGGCAAGAGGTGGGAGGAGCAGGACTCTGGAGGAAGGAGGACGTAAGTGAACCAAGGCAGGAGAGAGAGAGAGAGAGAACAGGAGAGAGAGAGAGAGAGAGAGAGCAGGAGAGAGAGCGAGAGCGAGAGAGACAGAGAGAATAAAAGAAAATAAACAAAATAAAATAAAGTGCTCATGTGTATTTAGTGCAGGCTTGTGTGTATGTGTGTCATAAGTGATCTATTCATGTTCTATTCTTATATTCATGTATCCGTGTGAGTGTTTGGTGGTCTGTGTTGAGTGTTTTTGTGTGGAGTTACTCGGCCATAGAAGAGGGGGGGATCAGGGGATGGGGAGGGGGGGCTTCAGCTGGAGGATGAATGACAGGGGGGTGTTGACAGTTTGTTTGGCTTCTTGGATGGTTCTCTGGAGGGCAGGATTGTTTATTGCTGTACTTAAATATCTTCGGGCTATTGCTTGGTGTCTCTGTCTGATGGTCTGGATGCCGGTTATTCTGTGAATGTAGTGGTTGCTGATATAGTTTGGGAGACGGTGAGCCAGTTTTAGTGCTTTATTTTGTATTACTTGGAGACGTTGTATCTGGTTGTCGGTGAGGGTGATCCAGGCGGGGACGGAGTATTCAAACAGGGGTCGGATGTAGGCTAGGTAGACTTTGATTATTGTTGAGGGTGATGCGCCATGTTTTCCACAGAGGGCTTTGAGATGGTTCAGTCTGATGTTTCCTTTTTGTTCCAGTTTTGTGATGAATTTGGTCCAGGTCATGTTGCTTTGAAAGGTTACTCCGAGGAAGGTTGCTTCGTTGCTGATGCTGATTTGTTGATTGAATAATGAGAGATTAATGTTATTGCGCTGTAGGTGTTGATTTTTGGTGAAGATGACACATTGGGTTTTGACGGGGTTGAGTTTGATGCGCCACATGCTTGACCAGGTTTCTATTTCTGTTATGCAATGCTGGAGTTTATTGGCTGCTAGTTGTGGAGATTTTGAGCTGGACCAGTAGCAGAGATCGTCGGCAAACTGAGAAACTTTGGCTATGGTGGCTGGGGGGTAGTAGATGTCTGAGGTATAGATGAGAAATAGAAGTGGACTGGGAACTGCGCCTTGTGGTACTCCTGCTTGGGGGGTGAATGGTGTTGAGATGGCTGAGTTGACTTTGACCTTGATGTGACGGTTGTTGAGGAAGCTGGAGATGATGGATTGGGTGGGTTTGGGGAGTTTGAGGTTGGTGTCCAGTAATCTGTATATGAGACCGTTATGCCATACTTTGTCAAATGCTTTTTCAATGTCGAAGAATATTGCTAGGGTGATTTGTTTCTTATTGAAGTTTCTGTAGATGTCTTCGGATAAACGGAGGATGTTGTCTGTTGTTGCTCTGCCTTTTCTGAAACCTGCTTGATGGATACCGATGAGACCTATTGATTCGATGTGATTACTGAGTCGGGAGGTGATGATTCTTTCAAAAAGTTTTCCGATGTGGCTGAGGAGGCTAATGGGGCGGTAGCTGGTGACGTTGTGGGGGTCTTTGCCGGGTTTGTGGATCATGGTGACAAGTGCGGTCAAGTGTGCGGTCAAGTGTGCCTGTGGGCTGAAGACACTCTGAATATACAGCCTTTCTGCGGACGTGTTTGAAGACACGCTGTAGTTTCTCTGGGCGGGGTCAGACTCAGAGCTCCTTCCTACAGTGTTTCAGCTGCAGGAAGTCCCCTTAAAATGTTTTGTTTAATAATAAGTCATAACAACAGTTATCCACCCTGCCTCTCGTGTAGGAACCCATCATACTGTTTTAATTCTGGTCCACATTTTACAATTTACACTTGTAGATTAAACCAACTGTTCCGTCCTGTGGCTGAAGATACCAGCAGTGATAAAGGCATCTGACAAACTTCTCAGATCATTTCACTTAAATAAAATGTTGGGACCCAAAGACAGTAAACATCGAAGGTTTTGCCAAAGCGAAACAAAGGAAACAAACAAAGAATTGTGTACCAGAACTTTAATATTTCTACTGTCCTTTAATCATGTCTGGTGGAAGAATCCGACCCAGCTCAACAGGTACTTTTTTTGGGATACCTCAAGTATTTTTGCTAATATTTTGCTTTGGTATGTTAGCATAAGTAGGATTGTGGATGCAGCACTTACGTTTAATGGACTTTTCTTACGTTAAAGGGTAACTCCATCAAATTAACACATTTAAGTTTAGTTTTACACATTAAAGTGTGTGTGCACTACTTCATACGTAGTATAAAGCGATGTGGCTCTGAGAAGGATCCTATAATCAATAAAGGGTCAAAAACATTTTCTCCCCGTCGGGGAATCGAACCCCGGTCTTCCGCGTGACAGGCGGAGATACTGTCCACTATACTAACGAGGAAGGGATAGAAGGATATGTGACCATATTGGACAAATCAGTGGGCTCGATGTTCGGGGTTTGTATGTTTACATCTGTACTTCCGGACTTCCGGGTTTTAGGACTCATTACTGCTCCTCCACTCAATTACATATTCTGTACTGAGTGTATAACTACGAACACATTTGGGGAAGATTAACAAACTTCAGGCACTCGTGCATGGAGCAGGAACTAAAATACCTGAATTAGGTTAAAAAGCCTTTATTTGACACAAGGAGACATCCGACATGAGCAGAAGGGAAATGTTTGCAACAAACTCTTCAGCAGGTTTCACTGTTCTGGAAAACAATAAAACATCTGAGAGACTTTAGAAGTTGTGATCGTGCTGATCTCACGGTAACAAGGTGACAGCTTGAGGAAACGACTCTTCAAAGTTTGGTTGTGTGGTCCTGAAAAGGACCTTTGTGTTGATGGTTTATCAGCAGGTTTACTTGGAGCTGGTGTACTTGGTCACGGCCTTGGTGCCCTCGGACACGGCGTGCTTGGCCAGCTCCCCGGGCAGCAGCAGGCGGACGGCGGTCTGGATCTCCCTGGAGGAGATGGTGGAGCGCTTGTTGTAGTGGGCCAGGCGGGAGGCCTCGCCGGCGATGCGCTCGAAGATGTCGCTCACGAAGGAGTTCATGATGCCCATCGCCTTGGAGGAGATGCCGGTGTCGGGGTGCACCTGCTTCAGCACCTTGTAGACGTAGATGGCGTAGCTCTCCTTCCTGGTCCTGCGCCTCTTCTTGCCGCTCTTGGTGGCTTTAGAAACGGCCTTCTTGGAGCCTTTCTTCGCTGCTTTTGGTGGTTCAGGCATTTTTCTACAGTCGCGTTTAACCGGGACGTGAAGCTGAAGTCGCTGCTGAATACTTTATATGGGCACGCGCGGTGCAAATATCAGTGTGCTGTCGCTCACACGCGATTGGCTGAGAGGCTGAGCCCGCGTATAACTGAGCGACAGTTTGTAGCCGGCCCGCCTTTTTGTAACCGCCCGCCCCTGTGCGCTACTTCCTGTTTGGGCTCTTTGGACGTTTCGCTTGTTTTTTGTGGCTGCAGTCCAAATAAATACAAGATAATCCAGTTTAAAACTGTACAAGCCTTTGAGTCTGTCCTCCCCGGTACAAGTGAATGACTGGACCAGGTTCAGGTTCTGGTATCACTGCAGTGAAGACACGTTTTGTTCTCACGCTCCTGCAAACTAATGATAAAATGAATCACCTGTAATGTGGACAGGTGTTGCAGTGATGTGCAGCACGCCTCAGCTCCTCAAAGGAAACAGGAAGGGAAAGAAAAGCAGGGTGAGATGAAATGAATGGATCCTGTTCAGCTCCAACACGCTGCTGTTCACTGAGTCTCTGTGGCGCTGATGCGGACTGAATATGGTCGCTTACGGACATCTAGTGGTTGAGATGCACAACTGCAGGTAATTCATCAGGATTCAGAGCTGTTTAATCTTTCAACGTGCATACAGTTAATTTAAATCAACAAAATGGTATTAACTGAAATCTCATTATTATTATTATTTTTTTTTGCTGATATTTGCAAAACCGGAAGCTGACATGCGATCTGTGTTACGATGTAATCCCGTGTGGTGTGCGCCAGATATTTGCATGGCACAGATATAAAAATGTACTAAGTATTAATTAACTATTAGATTGAAGTTGTTCGCTCTCTCGTTT
Source organism: Pagrus major (assembly GCF_040436345.1). Lineage (NCBI taxonomy): Eukaryota > Metazoa > Chordata > Actinopteri > Spariformes > Sparidae > Pagrus > Pagrus major. The sequence continues at coordinate 29,421,397 of NC_133227.1, read as the reverse complement.
CTTTAGTATCTTTATTCTCATCGAGCAGAATAATAATAATAATGACAGGAAACACTTCCGGAGCCAAAAACGTTTTCTCCCCGTCGGGGAATCGAACCCCGGTCTTCCGCGTGACAGGCGGAGATACTGTCCACTATACTAACGAGGAAGGGATAGAAGACTGAACGACCACATCGCTGATATCAGTGTGCCTGATGTTCGGGGGATTAAAGGGACGATCTGTAGTTTTTGGAGGAGAAATTCAAACTGAGAATCTTAATATTTGTAATAATATTAATGAGGTCACAACACAAACTGTTTTTCTCTATAACTGAATAAACCAGCTGCTCTCAGAGGAAAATAAGGTCCCAGAACACTGTTTGAAGCTAGAAAGGTGGCGGGGTCCGCCACATATAAACAAAGTAAAACAGTATAAATTGTCCTTTTAAGGTCAGTTTGTTTATTCAGTTTATTCAGTCATGAAAACGAAGAGAGTTTGATTGTTTAGTTTTTCTTAAAATGTCTTCCACAAAACTACAGAATGCTCCTTTAACTATCGGATCAGTTTCAATTAATGGGCATATTTTTCACATTCCCGCGTTGGTTAATAAACAATAAACTTTTCAAATCATAATTATTTTCTCGTTAACTTGTGTGGATGAAGCAAAATGACATCCATTAATGAATAAATGAACAAATACATTAGTTTTACAAACGGCTGGCGAGGTTTAACAGAGCTGTTGTAAATAAAATAATTATATCTTTAATAAAATATTCAAATGCATAAATAAAAGGGACATAAATGTATAAAAAATGATATTTACTTATTCATGTGTCTATCCAGATTTCATACATATAAATAGACAACAGAAATATAAAAACATAAAGTAAACGTGTTGATGGACAGAAATATAAACGTAAGACATTTTTAAAATGACTGTATTTCATGTGCATTTTATATTTCTGTAAATTAATTACATTTTTTACATATATTATATATTTTTTTTCTTGTAGATGTATTCATTTACAGTAAAATAAGTAATTATTCCATAATGAATTGATTTGAGCATTTAAAAAAATAAATATTTAAAAGGAAGTAATTCTTCTGACCAGCAGGGGGCGTCCTCCTCTTTATTCATTAAGAAGACATGATCATGGATCATTTAAAATGTCTAAATCAAAACATAATACAAAATCCTCCAAAATAAAAACTCCGTTACACTTTTTAATAGTTTTACTTTTATGGAGAGTTCCTGAAGACAAAACTGAATAATCGTCCATTCAACATGTTTTTAATCAAATAACGACACAGAGGCTTTTTGTTGTCAGTCTTTTATTGACCGAGTTTTAAAGATTTAAAGATTTTAAACATGTATTTTCTTCATCCAGCATCCAGACTGATGTGATTCACTCCAGACTGTCACAACCTCCTGCTCACAGATAAAATGGCCGACGTGACGCCTGGAACATAAAGTCATTAACGGAAGAACGTGTTGACGGTTCTGACATCTTTTATAAAACACAATGAGGAAGCTTCGAAACACAACATTAATAATTAATAATAATTCATCCAACAACAGAAGCTTGACTTGAACGTTTACAGCACTGGGTTTGGAAAGTGAACATGATGCATGCAGGGTGAAACCAGAGAAGAAGTTTTATAGCCAGTGTGAGTGTGAAGTGTAATAATCAGGCAGTGGGATGTAAAATCAAACATTTTGGCTTGTGATTCCTGAAAATATATCTACTTGTGACCCTTCTGTCAACCAGAGTGATTTTTGTTGAGGCCTGAAGAAGTAAAGCGTCACCAGAAAACACGACTGGCGAGTCTGTAGCCGAGCTAACGGCTCCGTGAGGCTGCACTTTGGCACGACGGTGACGTCAAGTCCACGATGCTAACATGCTCACAATGACAATTATAACATGCTGGAAGTGAGCAAGTAGCAGGATTACCTTAATAAATTAGCATGGCAGCATGCTAACATTTGCTAACTAGCGCTGAACAGAAAGTACATTTGTGTCTGATGGGAATGTCGATAGTTTTGCACGTATTCGGTCATAAATCAACACATTTTATCTGATGATGGTGTCAGACGAGGAGTAAACGGGATCGTGAGCGTCTGAGCAAAATCTCTTCATCCTCTGGGAACCATGAATATCTGAACAAAACTTCCAGCTCGTCCTCATCAGAAAAACATCCATATAGGTCGACTCTGAACGCAGCTTATTACGACCCATATTTACATTTCTTGCCGTGTGCTGACCTCTAGTGGCTGCAGTGATTATTACAGCAGGAAAGGAGGAAGTCATGCAGAGTAGTATGAAGAGCGCCAAGTCTGTATATAGAGGGACATTTTTATCTCCTTTTAATTGGGTCATGAGTCACATGATGTTTGTCAGTTTGTTGTATTAAAGTCAAACCTCGTGTAGTTTTGTGTTAAAGCGCTCAGTGAACTACATCGTCTCATCAGCACCAGAACCAGCACCAACATGGAGCCAACTGGGCTCAGAACAGCTCGTAAACAAGATGAACATCACGATAAATCTGCTCATATTGACAACTGCAGTTCTGGTTCTGGTTCAGTTCTGTGAGCTGCTGATATACAGGAGCAGCTCTACAGTGTTTCAGTTAGGAGACGTTGGCTGTCGTCTTTATTACGACGTACGTGTGATTCATGACACAATTCAAACAGGATTAAAAAGATTAGTCTCTCGCTCTTCACTACTTAACATATTTTTTCCGAAATATGGTGGTCGACCAGAAGAGACGTGACTTCAGCTCTCGATTGGGAGGAAGTCTGGGACAGGTGGTCGGGTCCCTGCAGCCAAACCGCTAGCATCGCGAAAAACAACCACGTTAATAATCTGGACATCTTTCACTTCGGAACAAGCGAGCTGTTTATTTGGCAATTACACTTTTAGCTCTTCATGTTTATGAAAGTTGTCTAAAGGAAACTGAAGTCATCTGCTGAGAATTCATTCCCTTAAAACAAAAATAGAAGGCAGTCGTATGTTTTCGAGGACACATGAGAGGATTTCTTCTTTGCATTTTTGTTCTCACATTAAGTGAAAAGAATCCAGTTACACAGGAAACAAAGTAAAGGAACAATAAATACAATCAACCACATAAAAACCACAGTAAACAGCTTAACAAACAATCCTCTTAAGACTCCCAGAGGACGAAGGCAAAGCAGAGGAGAAAAGTGCATCTGTGAGCTGAAATAAAAACATCAGAGGTTTCACACGAACGCTGCAGGCAGAAATTAAACGAGCAGGAGTCGGGACGAGAGTGCGACTGCATAGAGAGAACGTGTTCTCCTAGTTTTCTTCTGAAATGCAATGACATCAATTATTCAAGTGTTTGCCTCCTGAATAAAACAATAAAGTCCTGGTAAAAAAACAGGGAACTGAAATGATTAGAAAAAAACAGCATTGGAGCCATTTTGAGATTGATTTTGAGACTCCCGACCGCCACCTGCTGTCCTGTTAATGTCCCCGTCACCTTCACAGATCTCAAACATGGCGGCGTCATCACTGTACAGCCAGTGGCTCAGCCGTACTTTGAGCTAAATGCTAACATCAGCATGCTAACATTCTTACAATGATCACAGGATACTAATCCCCTTGCACAGGGCCCGTGTCCACAAACTGTTTTATTTTGGGCACGTGCCCGGCCAGTAGATGGAGGCGCAACTTTGCAATTAGCACGCTACAGAAAAACACCAAAATGTGGCCTTCTGCAACCGTTTCGATGCCCAAAACACAACAGTTTACCGTTTTATGCAAAAACCATTGTTGTGTAAACAGCCGCTCAGAGCGACTGATTCAACGTTTCATTCATTCAACAAAATCTAGGTTAGCGTCTTTAGCTGGTTTCACCGAGCACCGGGAGTACCCCCCATAAATGTTTCCCCCGGAAACCTCCTCATGGATAACATCTGTGTTTAGCTAGTTAGCACGCTAACATCTGCATACAACAAAGTACAGCTGAGGCTGATGGGAGCGCCGTTGGATCTGCAGACATTTGGTCACAAACGCAGTGAGATTTTGCCCAGAACAAGTCAGAGGGGACATGAATGTCTGCACCATTCATCACGGCAATCCATCCAATAGTTTTTGACACATTTCACTCAAAACAATAAATATTATACTGAAATTAAGTTGCATTATTTGTCTGCTACCGGATACAGATCTGCTCTGTACGTCATATTTTTTTGGTCTTGTGATGTCGCCATAGTTTTGCATCAATTAAAACAGAAAACCTTCAATATCTGTCTACGTAAACGAGAAGTTATTTCAAGAACCCATTTCCAAAATCAAACCAATAACTGTTTATAAAAAAAAATCAGATGTTTTATACACGTAATCTTCAAAAGGAGCATCGACTCACACCATCTGATCCAGGCTCAGTCGGTGTTTTCATGCAAATGACCCGGCTCACGTGTGAAGATGTGAACAACAATAAAAAAGTTTTACATCGATGGTTTAGAAAAAATTAAGGGGTGAAATCTGAGTTCGTGCCATGCGGATCATTTCTCTGTTTATTATCAGAGACGTAGCTCGTCTTTGTTTTCTCCTGTTGCTACACTACAGAGGAGAAAACTTTGTACAGATGGTTCACATGCGTTTGGTAATAATAGAATAAAAGTCGTAATACCCCGGAGGCTGTTCTTTACTGTGGGAATACTGAAAGTACAACAGCGATGCAGATGTGTGGGCAGAGTTTACGTTCCTGAAACCGTAGAGAAGAAAATAATTGAGTCAAAGCTGCGACACAGATGACGATCGAGGCTCCACAACAAAACTATAAAGATATCGATCGTTGTGTAAACACAGGCGTCAAAACGTGCTGCGTTCCCTCACAGGGGTCGGGTTTTATGAAATACTTCAAGGATGTGAGGAGAGTCGTATTGTTTTCATACTTCAGGCCGAGTCAACGTCAATTATCCTGGCGTTCATTTTAAAAGGACGTCTAAACAAACTGAGGAGACCCAAAAAAATGTTTTGCAGTGTCTCTCAGGGGAAATAATAAATGTTATATGAGCGTTAAACGAGTTGTATTAATAAAACAAGACGGAGTTATAAAACTGTCTCTTAAATGCCATCAATTAGCTCACAGAAATCAATATTGGTGAGCCAGAAGATATCGTTCCCCACTGAGTTAAAAGTTATAGTTCCTGGTGTGGACGACCTTTAATTTCCTTTTAACATTATTTTATATTTAACAAAAATATAAACTCAATATTTTAGTTTTGCTTCCTTTTTTTCAGGGGTTTAAATAAAAGATCGAGGACTTTTTCTGTGCACGTGAAGCTTATTACTCTTAATTAAACGCTTTGTTTTAGTAACATCTCACCGGACTACAGAGCAGCTTCTGTCCTCAGCGCTCCGCCATGAAGACATATTTAAATTTTATGACGTATCCGATCCAGACACGACCGAATCCGACCTGGAAAAACACGAAACTCAAGAGTAACTATCATAAATGTGCAGAAGCCGATGTTTTCGTTTGCTTTTTGCAGAAATGAAACTCTGTTCTGCTTCACAAAGCCGAGTCACATAATCACAGTAAAGACCGTCCTCCTGGGTATTCCTGCTATAATATATACACTATATAAGAGTTATAAAAAAGATTATTGGGAGCAGAGCTGCAACGATTAGTCGATTAATCGATGAGTGACGAGGGAAATTAATCGTTTTAAGTCATTTTTCAAGCAAAAATGTGAAACATCGTCTGGATTTTGTGACAAAATAAGTAATTTAAAGACGTCACTTTGGGTTCTGGGAAATTGTGATGAGCGTTTTATAAACTTAACGATTAATCGATAATGAAAATAATCATCAGTTGCAGCCCAGATGTAGGAGCAGGTTGTTACAGGATACGGGTACAAAATGTTTGTTAACTGGATGGTTGGATCACTGTAAAGGTTAGAGGTTAGGATTCATCCGCAGGCAGTAACTTCTTCAATAAATAGATCCAGGTGTGTGTGCAGGTGTGTGTGCAGGTGTGTGTGTGTCATGTAGAGACATTCATCAGCTCTCCTTAAAGGAGCAGTCCAACGTTTCTGTGAAATCCTGTTGTGTTCTCCAGAGTCAGTTTCATCTCTGTGCATCCAGGACAGAGTGTGAGCGTCCTAGCTTAGCATAAAGGCTAGCAGCGGGGGGGAGAAAAGGGAGGCTAGGAAACTTTAGTCTACAGGTGTGTAACGTCTCCCGACAGCCAAGAGACAACAGTTAAGACGTCTGTAAAATTAATAAGACTTTTATTATTTCTATTTTAGATCTGCAGATCCTCTAAACTAACAGCAGCCTGGAAGTTAAAATATTTATCCCACTCCGTCTTTTGGAGAGAAGAAAGAAGCAGGTGCGTTTTTTAAATTTTAAACCAGCTTAACGTGGGCGCTCTCTTACTGTGGCTCCTTTGTGTGGCGTGGAAACTAAACTTCACACCGCCGATCACAGTGAGTACACTTCCTCTCGAGAACAAAAAAACAGTCACATTTGGAGGAGACTGCCGACTTCAAGCCAAGACGTCCTGCTGCTGCTGCTCCAAGAAGAAGAAGAAGAAGAAGAAGAAGAAGGAGAAGGAGAAGAAGAAGAAGAAGAAGAAGAAGAAGAAGTGCTGTTGAAGCCCTGAAAATAGGGCAGTAAAAATTCCCAAAAAATAAAAATCCAAGCCACAGGAAAACTAATAAAGCAAAGCAGCTGTCCTTTCTGTCTTTTTCAGAAATGCAGATGACTGATTTCAAACTGAGCTCAAATCAGATTGTTCCTCAGAAAAACAGTTATCGGCAGTGAAAAACTGATCCAGGATCTGATCCAGACTCGTCGACTCCACCGTCAAATGAAGAGTAAAAACAAAAATGATCTCCGCAGCTTCTTTCAGGATGCCGATTGAGTTTCAAAGTAAAAGTCAAAGATGTGTGTGGAAGGTTGAGAGCAGCGCCTCACAGTGGAATGACTCATATATTACAGTTTACACATCTCACAGGTGAAGGCTCGCTCTGCACAGGTGTGTGTGTGTGTTGGGCTGTCCTGTGATGTTGATTCATTTTTGATGAGGCCAAATCTCAGTTTAAGGATTAAAAGGACCACACGGTTGATTTTTTTTTTACATGTTTCAGCCAAATAAACCACCAATTGTGCAGAATTCTGCTCGAGATGCATCACAGTGAAAGTTTAGTGGTCACCATTATCGTCTATTTCTAAACTACTAAACTAAACAACTGTGGTTATAATCGATAAAGTTATATTTAAGGAAGAAAGTCTCAAATATTTCCTGGTTTCTTTCCACTGTGACAGTAAACTGAATATCTTTGTGTTGTGGACAAAACAAGACGTTTGCAGACGTCATCTTGAGCTTCGGGGAACAATGATCGAACATTTTAAATGCCAATAAACGATTAATCAAGAGTATTAACTATAAAGGAGCTCATGTAGATTAATCAGCTGCTGAAAATAGTCCAGATAAAATGTAAACTGAATATCTGAAATGATTTCAATACTCCTTTTCTGGAGTGTCGATACTCGCTGCGCTGTTTTGGAAATAAAATCGGACATTTTATTCCCGCAAAGTTAACAACATTTAGATTTTTCAAGGTACATTAAACTACAGCGACCAGCTGTTATAATAAACTCTTTTTGAAAAGGAAACTATTTATTTTGGAGCCAGTTTTATGTCTTCAGTAGGAAATAAAGATGGTGGATTTATGCTAACACGCCGTATTTTTAAACTCATTTTGGCCGATTGATACAAACGTATGCAGATTTGTTTCCATGTAACTGCAGAGAGCGTCGAGTCTCTCCTGCAGCGAAATTATCACATTATTATGCCGACTGTCATCTTACCGAACTGTCGTATTGGCAGAAATGTTCATTTTGGACCGATTCTGATATTTCTTTCAAAACCTTTATCGTCCGAAACACCCGATTTAAATGAGGATTTAATGAAGTGAAACTACTCGTTCACTGTGATGGATGAGCTTTTCTCAATCAAGTTTCAAGTCTCTGAATTCGAAGACTAAAATTAACTTTTAATTTGAACTATTTCATTATATCGTGAGAACAGACTGTCGACTGTGTGCCGGAGCTCATTTTTTGTTTGGAAGATTTAAAATCAGTCTAAAAATCTGATCGTACGCTTTGAAAAACAATTTCAATATTTAGGATTTTAACCGGCTAAACCTTCAAAACCAGCAGTGTGGTCCTTTAACGTCCTCCTCAGTGTGTGTGTGTGTGTGCGCGCGCTCCAGTGTTGACAGCCCATAATATCAACATGTAATATTTATATACGTTCCTGTTGGTTCGGCAGTGAGGACGACGTGTTCATACGTCCGTCCTCATCGCTTCCTGTCTTCATGCAGGGATCAGCTTCACATCATGTCTGTGTGTGTGTGTGTGTGTGTGTCTGTGTGTGTGTTTATGTGCTTCACTGGTTCTGTATATTTCCCAGTCAGTGGTTGGATGAACCTCCGGCAGCCTGGGTGCAGTTCATGGCGCTGAAGCCAGGCAGCGTGACCCGTCCGTGGGTGTAGATGTCTCGATTGGAGCCCTGGTTCATCCGTTTCACCAGGTTCTTCTCGTACAGCAGAGGGTGGTAGGCGCCCAGCGTGCAGGCGGCGTCAAAGAAACGCTGGTAGTAATGGCAGAGCTCCGTCTTCCTGCGCGACGGCAGGAACTCGTAGACGTGCACCACCTCGCACAGTGACATCATCAGGACGGTGCCTGGACAGGAAGCGGAGAAGACGCTTTAAAACCTTTTATGTAATTGGACACGATGTTCAGTCGAGACGTTCCAGACTGATCCTGAACCCCAACATTTCTTGCCCAAACCCAACCGCCTCTCTCGCCCGCAACCTACAGCCTTTCTTGACCTTACCCTACTGCGTATCTTTACCAAACCCTACCGCCTTTCTCACCCGAACCTTACCGCCTGTCTTGCTTGGACCCTGACACCTTTCTTGCCTGAACTGTCCCGCGTCTCTTGCCTGATCTCTACTGCGATTCTTTTACTGCCTTTCTCGCCCGAACCCTGCCGCCTTTCTTTACTTCAGTTGAAGGCTGTTACTTATTTCTGGACAAAACTGAATGCTTCTGTTGTCTGGTTTATGCGTTCTCTGCAGCTGCTGTCAGTACTTACCACATTTACAAGGCTACATTCGTTATTTTAATGTGTCATATTCATATTTAATGAAGATTTAAGTAAAGTATCGGATCAGACTGCGTGTATACATTATTAAAGAACTCCAGAATCGAGGCCAACAAAGCTTCATCAGGAGATCCTTATTTTTTTTTTAGAGAAGTGATTCTTTTAGGGCAAAATTAAAACATTATGAAGTATAAATTCAGTAGATCTCAGCCTAGTTTAAACAAAATCCAGTGTCTCTAGCATTCCTTAAAGGCCCTGAAAACTCTTTCAATCATCTATCAATCATCGTCTATAAATGCTCGTCTCATGCGTGAACTAAGGTTTATTTTGGTTTTTCAAGTTTACATTCATAAGCACTCATTCACACTTTCACTTGACTGTTTTCTGTACTTCTGTTTTTTTTTTTCTGTGTTCTTCTCAGTAATTCGGCGAAGTGGGTGCAGCTCACTGGATGCAGCTCACTGGATGTGAGGTTATAAACAGGAAGTGGTGAGAGACGTGATGTTTGACATACCGAGCAGTCCAGAGGAGGGCGGGTTCTTCTGGATCGGCTCAGCCATGTTGTCCTGTATCCGCTGCCAGACCTGCCACTCGAAGCGAGGGTGCAGGATGTAGAAGGGCTGCATGGGATGAACCCTCCTGTATCTCTGGTACTGGGTGAAGATGGGGTAGTCCGTCCTGTTGAACCACTGCAGGTGGGACACGGTAATATTATGACGTCTGTTAAATACATTATAACGTACTGTGGGTTTCACACAACTGACAGTTAATAATAATCTCCTTCCCTCAGAACCAAAGGTAATTAGAGGCTATTGTGTGTTATCTCCAGTGTCCGTCGCAAATAAAGGTTCATGATTTCCGTTTATGGAGGAGCCTGAGAATCTTTTCTTCAGGGTTCAGGTTCAGGTTCAGGTTTTCTTCAGTATCAAAGTAATTCAGTGATAATTATCTGGACCATATCTGGACCGTATGCATGCGTACGCTGTAAACAGGAACAAAACAGAGCAGAAAAGTGTCTTTTGTGAGTGCATGATGATGTAATCGTTACCTGAGTGAGGTCAGCAGAGAAGGGGGCGGGGTCCCAGGCCACCAGAGCACCTGAGCTGTACAGAGAACTGGACAGGAAACGATGGTCATCAGACGCCATCACCTGCAAGACAAGCAAATATTAATAAAAACACAAATGCATCACTTCTACAGCGACGCTGACGAGCATCTCGTCACATAAACTAATTTTAGGACAGAATCTGTAATAAACCCAGACAAAATAAAATAAGAAGCCTCTGGAGATGTTTTAAAGCTCACTGAGCAGCAAACCAGCTCACTTAAAAAAACTCATTGGGTCGAAACATTTACATGGATACTGAATGCAAAGTGAAACATTATCTCTGCTCCATCAGCGGGAAACATCAGCACTTGATCGTGCGATTAAACGTGTTATTCTTGAGTTTGTAGTTGGACACTTTGAACTGTCAGAGCTCAGAAATATCCTTCTTTTATCGATTATTTCCAACCACCCAAACTGGAACTCTCTGGTAAAACCCGGCTGTTTTGCAAGTCAAAGCTGAGCCTATCATAGCCTGAATTAATCTGAATGTTGGATTTAGTCTCCACGATGAGGCAAAGTGGGGGTTTTGTTGCTCTGTAACTATGTGTGACCGGCTGAACTTCAGTGAATCTGAGTCAGAGTGAGAGTGAAGCACCAGCGCGTCACAGCAGCCACAGAAAAAAGCGCTCTTATGGTGGGTAAAGTTAATTTAATCGGCCGTAAAGTGTCTGGATGAGCTCAGGTTGCAGCATGATGGTTACTGAAAGGCCGTTTATTGTGTTCGCTGCCACGGAGGAGAAATAGAAAAGTCAGTGTTCATGCAGCGTCACTCTGCTGAGCCTTCCTGCATTCTTCACAGCAGAGTCGGGTCAAACCGTTGGAAAGCTGGTCGGCAGCTACGAGTCAGACTGGAGCAGAATAAAATAATATAAAACCAGAAGTCTCCAAAATACGGTTTGAGAAATATAAAAACTGAGATGTTTCTTCCATTATTCGCCCTCGTGTGGATGTTATTGTGTTATGTTTATTAAAATCTTGTGCATACACGAGGATAAAAATAGCTGCGAGCTTAATCATCAGGAAATAGTTACTATAGCAACTATCAGCATGCGTTCAGACGTGTTGCTAAGAACAAAAACACCAGATGTACAAGTATAACTTAAATGATAAGAGTCATCATCTCCTCCCTCCAGCATCTCTGGAGCTTCACAGTAAAAAAACAGCGTTGCAGCTTTCTGCTAAACAACTGAAGGAGATGCAGACTTTAGTTTTAAAAACGGAAAATACAACCAGAAAAGAAAACATTAAACGTCTCCACACAGCTCGTCTGGTGTAATCCAAGTCTCAAAGAAGCCTTGAGATCACAAATTGATATGAAAAGATGTTTTTTATTATTATGTTTGAAACTTGTACGATTTATTCACTCTCAGTTTGATTAAAGCCACAGACGCTGCTGGAATACAGGTGGTGCTGCTGAAGCCATTTCAGTTATTTCACATCATTTGCATTTTTCCTTGTTTCGGGAGTCAAACCAGCTTGTTTGAGGTTTTGATGACGAGCGCTGGGTTGGTTTTGTTCACCTGTGAGTTGATGAGGCGTATCGTGGTTTTCGACCCGACGTCCTTCTCGTAGCCGGTGGTGGGCGCTGCGTTGAAGCGCAGCACGGCATCGTGAGCGTCTGTGATTGAGGAACAAACATCAGTTTGAGAAGAAGTGAAAACTTTCTGAGTTACTGATGCAACAGATTTTCTGTTTCTGCAAATAGCCTGCTTATTAAAAACAGGAACACACAAGTGGAAACAGCACAATGATGTGAGACGCACAGATGTTTCTGATTAATGTCACCTCAGACGTCAAAACTCCTGAAGAAGAACTGAAAACAACAGGTCGTATTTATTTTAGTGTCCTGTTAAAAATAAAAAAGAAAAGGTCACTTTTAAACCTCATATAACGGACTGATCTCCTTCTCTTCATTCTGATGTTTTGTGCACCGCGACGTCTCCTCCCTGTTCACTGAGATTAACAGCAGATGTTGATGTCGGTCGCTGGTGGAACATCCTGGCACACGAGGAACCGAACCAAAATAAAAACAGTGTTTCCTAAACGACCGAGTAAACAGCAGCAGAGGCTCGAGCTCTTCTCAACTCCAACACCTACACGTTTACTAAATCTGCTCCTGGTTGAGAGCGAGTAGTTTAACTTCAAGCACGGGAACGCAGATAAGATGGAGAACGCGGATAAGTACTTTAAATAAAATATGCAGCTCTGCAGCCCGTGTGAACAACGAGCAGAACAACTGAGCTGTGCAGATTAAATGTGAGGATCTGGAGCAGGGCCACTTGCTCGATGCTCTTTAAATATGTACCATCTGCAATTCTAGATTATTTTACATAATATGAGCATAATTATATAATACATCAGCCCTTGAGCAAAGCATCGAACCCCCCAACTGATTATAGGGCAGCCCCGTCGCTCTGACACCATTACATACAGTAACGCATGTGTGTAGGTCATGTTTGTGTGTGTGCGTAAAAACATAACAGAGTGAAACAATTGAATTCCTCTGAAAAGGGATAAAAATCTTCTTCCTCTTCTTGGCTGTTTGCTTTTGGCCTCGAGCTTCCAGCCTTCAGACGGCAACAAAAAAAGGAAACATTCTTCTTCTCGGATTCAAAATATAGGAAATAACTTACTGGCACCCACTGAGCAGGTTCATGTGGAAGACGAATAAAACAGAAATAGTGATCCTTGTTGGATATAAAACTAAAATTACAGAATAACAAACAACAACCGAAGCAAGACGACTGTCCAGATTCAAGGACATTAAAGGACAAACGTTTCACTGATGAAGACGCACATGTCCTGGAAACGTTCGTCCTTTAATTAAAGTTTGTATCCGTGAGCTCCAGGCTACCTTTGACTTTGTTCCTCGAGTTTTTTCATGTCGGTGTCGGCGAAATGAACCAAACCTTGATGTTAAACTGACAACAAACACACTTGAAACATGGAGCGGGATTTAAACTCAGGAGACAGAATGGACTCCTTTGTTTCCACATAAAGAAAACCTTGATTTGCCCATTAAAACATCTCACCTATCTCTTTGCCCAGTCCAGAGTAGCGGAGCGACCCTGCAGACGACACCACAGCACAGCTCTTGTAAGGCCCGAGGTCAGAGGTCAGCTGGTTCGGGGGCAGCTGTGCGGCCCAGGGCAGTGACGAGAAGGGCTGGAGGTCGGGGGTCAAAGTCGTGACCTCGACCTTGCCCTTCATTTGGCAGAGAAGCTCGCGACCGCTCAACTTGGGCCGGCTGGAGACGCCGCCGGGGCCGCTGAACTCGACTCCGTATTTATTCATCGACTGACGGATGAAAAAGAAACAACGTGTTGGGAAAATAATCTCAGAATTCAGCTAAGTTTAATATTTAGCTTCTTTCTCCATTTTTCACCTGATAATTCTGCACCACCTTCCTCAGTCTGCTTCCCAGCATGTTACTGGACATCTCGTCATCCCACACCTCTCCCAGGAGCCCGTGAGGCCCGAAGAACTCGGCCTCCCCTCGGCCACTCAGCTCCCCCCTCCGCCGGCCTCCGAACAGGGTCTCCAGCGCACGAGTGAAGGGGCGCGGCAGCAGCCGAGAGAAAAACCCAGGGGGCTCCTGCCCCCTCGTCTTCTTCTTCGGCGTCGAGTCCGCGACTTCGTGGGTGTGGTTTGGAGAGGAGAGGACAGGGATTGGACGGTGAGGGTCACCTGGGACAACACCTGGGAGCTTCTGAGGGTCGATGTACATGGGCTTGGCTCCACCTCGCAGCACCTGAGGGAGCCAGAGACGGCGACGTCAAACATCTATGGCCCATATTTATCAAGCATCTCAGACGTGACCATCATGATTTAGCCAGAAAACCAACACGACAGTGAAAAACAGCGACAGACCTTGATGACAGAGTGTGCGCGAGGCTGAGCTCGGGTTCGTGCCCGGACCCCGAAGATGGCGTCTGTGACGGGCACGCTGTTTTCAGCGCAGAGGGCGTAGAGCAGCGCCATGGAGATGCAGAAGAAGGCCATGCAGAGCGCTCCACGACGAGCCCGACGCCTCAGACGCCACAGCAGGCTGACTCTGTCCATCGCCGCCCCAGAATACTGCAGGACACACGGTCATATTCACATTATCATCAAGAAGAATTCAGACAAACTTCTATGAACGTAAGCAACGAATTAAATCAGGAGGGAAACAGCTGATAAAACAACTTAGGAGAGAACTTTGTTGTCATGACAGTGAAGTACCAGACTACTGGTTTAACCCACGTAGTCATTATATCCACATTACTGATTATTACTGATCGATCCAAAATCTCACTCTGTTAATATCTTGTGAAAGGCACAGACATTGTAAGGTCGGATCACTCAGCCCTGTACAGACGTGGTTTACAGTTTTACACTTGTTCACTTCTCTGCAGAAACAAAGTGAAAGTCACATCGACGTCAGACCGGCTCTCACTACAGTTTTAATGTTTACATCAGTAGAAAATGTCACAGACATGAAGAGAATAGACGCAACAGATGAAGGGCAGTTTGTCTGTTTTCTGTCTCCCTCCGGCTTTGTCGCTCTTTCAACGCGGGCAAAGAAAAATCAGGTCATCATATTTATTGATTGTTATAAAAGTCGAACTTGATGTGAACAGACGGGACAGGCAGGAGCCGCTGCAGCAGCAACACTGTGGACGCACGCAGACAGCAATGTTGTAACATATTACTTTATAATGAAGGTAACTAGTAATATGTAAGATATTGCATTTTGAAAGTGTGGGTGAGTATGAGTGGAAAAAATATTTGTAATTTGAACAAAAATGTAACGACGGCTGTTTCATTCTAACACAAGATGAAAATGAAATAAGCAGGTTTCTTCACTGAATCACTGCTTCTGATACTGTAAGTGGGTGAAACAACAAAGAATAAGGACGAGGGAGCGCGCCATCGTCGCCCCGGGCGGTGGGTGAAATCAGGGAGAAAGAGCGAAGAGGAGGAGGAATGCTTGATTCATCAGAGGGGAGGCCAGATGGAAAAAGAGGAGGGAAATCGGGACAAGAGAGGCCTGAAGATAATGAATACGAGAGAGAGAGAGGGAGAGAAATGGAGGACGTAGATTACAAGAGTTAGTGGTCAGTTTGTAGCACGCAGTGCTGCTGCAGCATTCAACCTGACCATCAGTCATATTTAATGGAAGTAAATGAGATGATGGTCGATGTGGTTTCAGCACAACTGGGGGAATAATGATGGTGGATGATGATGTAGAGGAAGAGGAAGAGGAGGAACTCAATACGATATTAAATAGCAAATAATCAGCTTCTTTAATAGCAAAAAACACGTCATTGCTGCAGAACTTGCCTGAGAATTTACACGTTTTTAAGTTTTCTTCAGTATCAAAGGAATCCAGTGATACCTGTCTGTATATTAGTGGCTTCACTGCAAACAGGAAATGTTTTAAGTTAATTCGGCTAATGTAAACAAATCAAAAGCTCCCAAGTGATGGGAAGTGTTTCAAAACAAAGAGCATCAATATCCTTTCACGTGAAGTAGAAGGAGAAAGAGGAAATCAATTAAATATTAAATAGCAAGCAAACAAAAACAAGATTAAACGATAACACTGGTGGTTTTGTCTTATCGCTTCGAGCGCTGCCAGAAGTGGAACTGAAAATGTAAAGTTTGTTTTGAGGGAAAACATCATGTGGGACATTAAAGTCAGGGAGAGACACGAGGCGAAGATGCTGCAGAACAACTTATTGTAGTTTTGGCTGCTGATTTAACCGCCTGTGGAGATCTACAGGAAAGCTGTGCAGGACTGATTCATCGACAAAATCCGAGTGGCAGCCGATAAGACCGAGCTTTAACACAAACTGAAAGACAGTTTACCTGCTGAAGTTTGCTACTGCCAGTTTGGGTTAGCGTTAGCTTTAGCCACAGAGGTCGGCAGTGTTTACGAGCAGCTCGACGGTTTTTGGAAAGAAATTTAAAAATCAGAAGAGAGAGACTGATTTTTTTCTGCCTAAACAAACTTTATTTTCATGACTGGATAAACAAACTGGCCTTAAAGAATAACACGCTATTATACTGTTTTACTTTGTTTATATGTGGCGGACCCTGCCACCTTTCTAGCTTCTCCTCTGAGAACACTTATAGAAAAAATACATATTTCTGAGTTTGTATTATTACCTCATTAATATTGTAAATATTAAGATTCGGAGTTTGAATTTCTTCTCCAAAATTACGTAGTTCCCCTTTAATGTCTGTGTATGAACGGTTGTCTATTATTGTCGACTGATGCTTGTCAAGTAGCTCAGACTGATCATAGTGATCGTTAACTGCTGTAAAGTTCACTCTCGTTCACTTTAGTCAGAAACGTGGTGAAATACTGGAGGATGGAAACTGTTGACAGGAGTTAATCACTAATGTTTAATGACAGCATGTTATATGGGGCTGTTTAAAAAGACTGCACTTTAAAAATTACTCTAAATATGCTAAAAGAAGTTCATTTGATGCGTGATATTAAGCTCAATGTTGCAATTTACATTTTAGGAAATGTAAATGAAGTGAAACGAGGCACTGATGTTTCAGAGTTGCAGTGTTTGTAGATACATTTCATTCTGTCGCCAGTTAGTTGCGGTTAAGTTGTACATTTATCTTTTTTTATTCATTGTCACTTGATGGCTCGTGGACTTACAGCTGAAGACTAATGCCTAAAAAACTAATAGCTCATAACACACATGTGAAACAAGCTGAACTGGCAAATCTGCAAAAATAAAAGAAGGACGAAGGAAAAAGGAAACGTTTGGTCACTGAGTGGAATCCAGTTTTTAAACTTTGGGTAGATGCATCGATCTCTTTCGAGCTGGGAAGCTGCACATGTTTCTAAACACAACTTAACAATCAGTCACTCTATCAAACTCCTCTGTTAAACACTCATTACTCCGTGTTAAATGCTTCTTGACGGACCAGTTTCCAGGTAAATAAAAAAAAAACACTGTGAATGTGCGATCAGGCACGATGAAACACAGGAGGATCAACTTCAGGTATATATTAGCACCATACAGTAATCTTAGTACATCATCATCATGGATCAAATATCTGGCTGCAACATGAATGTACAAAGAGCTGATAACTCACATTTCTCCTACAAAAAAATGCTGCCATTAGAGAGGGTTGTGCTGCAGGTGGTGAAAGAGCTCACACCTGAGCTCAACCCTCTGTATGAAAGGCTCGGATCAGTCCACGCTCCTCCTACTTCCTCCTCTGACCTGCTCCTCACAACACTCGGCCAAATCACATTTTCATAGGACACACTGTGAATACATGTCCTTAAATCCACTTACAAGTCATAGCAAAAAAAAAGATATTACTGCAGAACTTGCCTGAGAATTTACACGTTTTTGAGTTTTCTTCAGTATAAAGATAATCCAATGATAGTTGTCCGTATATTCAAGGGTGCACTGCAAAAAGGAACCGTTTTAAGATAAGTCGGCATACTTTTAATGGTGCCAAAATGTAGACAGAAAAAGCCAAAGCTCCCATATCAAAACCTGGACCACGATTACCCCCCCCAAGTAAAAGTTAGAGAGAGAATAATAATACGAGTTAACGTGGTGATTTGAGATTCCCTGCACTGAAAAAACAGACATACCAGCCCCCCATCATCTATAGGCCTCGCGAATAATCCACAGATTTAGAGCTGAAGAGTGAGGCTCAGCCGCACAAAAACAGTAGTGACACAGTGAAATGTAATCACTGAGCCAAAATAAATCCCTGCAGGGAGAAAGGTGGTCTAACATGACTCAGCGTTTCCTGCAGCAGGTAGAAGAATGCAGTTTTTGATGCCTCAAATAAGCTGAAGCAGCACGTCTAACTCAAGAGAAATCACAGAGAGGACATTAATAACAATAATGGTTAACATAATAATTATTTTCTGTATTTTCACATTTTATCCAAATATTCAAGGTTCGAAGTATACGATAATTTATAAACAAGTATACATAAAGAAAACAATTCTGTACTGCACTTGTTAGCGTTCACCTTGCGTTGAGGTGAATGTAAACAACAGCAACAACCATTCACATTGACATCAGGTAAACACTGTCTATCTGTTTCAGGATGTCGTGGTGGAGACAGGTCTCTGTAAAGATGTTTCATGATGTTGTGGTGGAGACAGGTCTCTGTAAAGATGTTTCATGATGTTGTGGTGGAGACAGGTCTCTGTAAAGATATTCTGGATGTTGAAGTGGAGACAGGTCTCTGTTAAGATGTTTCATGATGTCATGGTGGAGACAGGTCTCTGTTAAGATGTTTCATGATGTCATGGTGGAGACAGGTCTCTGTTAAGATGTTTCAGGATGTTGTAGTGGAGACAGGTCTCTGTAAAGATGTTTCAGGATGTTGTGGTGGAGACAGGTCTCTGTAAAGATGTTTCATGATGTTGTGGTGGAGACAGGTCTCTGTAAAGATGTTTCAGGATGTCATGGTGGAGACAGGTTTCAGGATTTTGTGGTGGAGACAGGTCTCTGTAAAGATGTTTCAGGATGTCGTGGTGGAGACAGGTCTCTGTAAAGATGTTTCAGGATGTTGTGGTGGAGACAGGTCTCTGTAAAGATGTTTCAGGATGTTGTAGTGGAGACAGGTCTCTGTAAAGATGTTTCAGGATGTTGTGGTGGAGACAGGTCTCTGTAAAGATGTTTCATGATGTTGTGGTGGAGACAGGTCTCTGTAAAGATGTTTCAGGATGTCATGGTGGAGACAGGTTTCAGGATTTTGTGGTGGAGACAGGTCTCTGTAAAGATGTTTCAGGATGTCGTGGTGGAGACAGGTCTCTGTAAAGATGTTTCAGGATGTTGTGGTGGAGACAGGTCTCTGTAAAGATGTTTCAGGATGTTGTGGTGGAGACAGGTCTCTGTAAAGATGTGGGCACAACATCCTCTGTCGCTTGGCAAGCTGAGTCCCATTTGTCCATTTAATTTTCCTCTGACTGGACATTAGTCAGGAGCTTGAACCAAGCTGGATTAGCGTGACTCTTATCCCGACTCTCTTCCTCTCACCCCTGGAGCTGACTGGCTGGTCAGATTGGATGGCTGAATAATGCCGTGGGCATTGATCGTCTCAAAGTCTGCTGCTCCTAATCTAAAAACTGCACTTCCTTTTACGATGCTGACGAATATATTTCTGTCAGAGGCAATAACCTTTGACTTTTCAACATCTGAATCTAATCAGTTCATCCTTGAATCTTAGTGGATGTTTCTGCCAAATTTGAAGACATTTCCTCAAAGCATTCTTGAGATATTGTGTCACAAGAATGGGAAGGACAGACAACCTGAAAACATAATGCCTCCGGCCATGATTTCAGCAGTGTGGAGGCATTAAAATGAACAACAAGGCAGTGAAATTTGAAGGATACCGACCGCTGCATCTGCAGGCACCACTGTTTGTTTTCATTTATGTTTATGGCGCACAAGAGACACAACCCACTGCACCATAAGGTGACGATTCTCCGAGGAGATGCATCCCAGTGGAGGCATAATCAACTGGAAAAGGACACCGGGCCTGTTCTGGGTCTGCCTCAGAGGGATTTGACACAAACACTTTCACACAGGAAGTAGCTGGGGAGAACGACATCTGAGCCACTTTGCTTCGCCTAATGCCACCGTGACCTTGATCTGAAAGAGCCACACAAAATGGATGGCAAATCTGAAGCAGGATTTAATTCAATGTAAACAATATTCAACCCTCGACTCAGTATAAATCCCACATGTGCTCTATATGCTGCTTCACAACGTGGCAAAATGGACCAGAGGGAAACAGGAATCAATTCAATCTATCGTATGTACCGGCCCTATGGAAACAAACGCAAAGATGGCGGCCTGCTGGGCTGCATATGAGTGCAGGGTACTTATAAAATCAATGTTCCTGCTGAGTTAATTCTATACATACAGCAGCTGGTTTGCACACAGCCCGAGGCTGAATATGCAGCAGTCAGCTCCTCTTCTGCACTGTCCGACACACTGCTGCCTGTCTGAATAACTTGTTTTTCTATCTGGAGCCACAGTGGGAACGATAACACGACGCGTTCTGGTTTGTGAGGACAACATCCAGGAGCATCAGATGAGATATATCAGCAGATAGTAACTCTTAGGATCATAAACACTAACAACAAATAAACATTCATGTTATGGATATTTATTCTATGGCAGAGATTAAGTGTCTGTTATGTTTTCTCATCAATATCACTCGACTCAGACAGAACTGGAGGGGAAAATGATTCCTGTTGATGATTTTTACAGCCTGACCGATGCATTTGTTGGGTGATATTATCGACCGATATTGAACAATAGTTTGTCGTTAAACTGTAGGATATCCTGCCTCCATCAGAAATCTGTGTCATTAATGTGTGACATGTCAGGGATAATTGCAAAAAATGTGTGAAAACTGGCCGAATTATCGATACCAGAGTTTTTTGCTCCCTCAAAAATTGAGTATCAGTCGAGCTCTAATGGGTTTAGATGTGGGGCTTTAAATAGATGAAAATAAGGCTGTAAGTAACAATCATTTTCAGAGTGAAGACTCTTAGTTTAGCTTGTTAGCATGCTAACATTTGAGATGTGGCAGATGGAAATTAATTCTGCAGGTATTTGGTCAAAAAACAAAAGTATTGGATTAATTTAAATGCTGACTTGATGGTGGCGCCAGAGTAAAGGATCGACATAGTTATTACAGTTCATCCTCTGGGAACCATGAGCGTCTGATCCATCCATTAGTTACCGAGACGCCCCGCTGCTAACATGGCTAAAATTGACAAACTGCTAATCAATTATCAGCTGATTGTTTTTTCAGATGGTAATTGTTGATTAAATGTTTCTGAACGATGCTAAAAGAAAATATTTAAAATGCTCATCAGAAGCTACCAAATGAATGTCAGCTCAAGATATCCAAAAGTTTTTACCTGATTAAAAAAGCTCCAAAGCGTCAAAATGAAGAGGCTGAAACCGATAACACGGGTTCCCGCTCTTCTCTTGATGATTTTCAAGGACTTTTCACGGACATTTTCAGTTTTGCTTTTTCTCCCATTTTCCATGTGTTTTCCATGACTGGAAAACTGGTCGACTATTTTCCAGTTTTTCCAGATTTTCCAGGACGCGTGGGAACCCTGTGATCGTTTGAGTCGCAGGAAAATTAACTTTTTAGAAATCGGAAAACATTCATTCAATTATAGGAAAAATTTCTGATGAGACTTCAGTGGCTTCCTCAGATGAAATGAAATGTCCGAGTCCGGTTCGAGCTCTGAAAGAACCATCTGTACTCTCAGCTGAAATAAAGGAAGTGACTAAAGAGACAGAGAGATTTCAATGGCTGACCTCTGGGAGAACATAAAGAGGCTTTTGAGGGAAACAGCTGTTTCCACTTGGCTTCGCTGAAAGGAAGGAGCTGTCTGCGTCCTCTTTGATGAACATCAACGCACATTTTTATTTATGTCTGATTCAGCGGGGCTGTCGCCAACCACCCTTGATATTTCAGTTTAACTCAACTTTATTTATCGTCACTCAAAAACTGCTGACGTCACCTTCTTTGAAAGCGATATCCTGAACTGAACAAATGACCTTTTCTCTGCAAAACAAACAAACAAACTACATGAGAGCGCCGACAGTGAACCAAAACAGCGAAGTTGTGGTCGAATAGATGAACAAGCAGCCGAAACTGACTGTGAAGCTCCATAAAGCGATTTCATACATCGTTACTATCAGGTACCGAAACGTTGTCATTAAACTTAATTGCAAGTGAAGTGGACTTTGTGCGACTCTTTTTCCTGATTTTGTCGGCCTTCTCCTACGCACCTGTCGACCTTCAGGTGTGCAGCAGCTGCACTCTGTGAATACATTGTTATATAGAAATATATAGATTTGCAGGTGCTTCGGGCATCAGTCCAATATCAGCACGTTACAGGTGGGAATTCGAGCTGAGCTGGACCGAACAGAATTACAACTGCTGAATGAATGAATGAACGAATGAATGAATGAAAGAAGCGGCTGCATCACTGCAGCACTGCAGAGCTTCAGAGACTCAGACAGATGGTGGTGTCACCAGATATCTGCTTAAAGATGTCGCCCTAAATCCCCAGCCTTCACACACACACACACACACACACACACACCTCACACGAAACTCTCTCTCTCACACACACACACACACACACACACACACACACACACACACACAAACACCTCACACGAAACTCTCTCACACACACACACACAGAGGCAGCCAGAGGTGTTTGTGTGTTATGCATGGACTTATGGAGCCATAAACTACGTAAGATTAAAAGGTAGGAGTGTGTGTGTTGCTGCAATGTGTGTGTGTGTGTGTGTGTGTGTGTGTGTGTGTGTGTGTGTGTTTTAATCTGGCCTGGCGGAGTGAGAGGGAGTTATGTACGTGTCAGCAGCAGCAAAGCTCTGAATCAAACCACGGGGAGGTTGATTGGTTGGTTGCTGTCGGTGCAGCGTGACATTTATGCCTCGGCGGCATCACAGAACGAAAACCCAGCTGCACGGCTGAGTGACTCGTTCTGTCTTCACGGCAGGAAAACATCAATTATGACTGAACAGACACAGAGAAAGAAACATTAAAAGATGAGAATCAGTCAGGTGGGGTAACGTACCGACCAATCGAGATGGTAAAATAATTCTCTGCTTGGATGTTTTAATATAATGTAAATGTAACAGTGTTTCCCACACATACACTTTACTTGGGCGACTCATTTTAGCATTTTATACTTTTATTTTTCTTATCCAGCCGAGAGAACGACACCATCCGCCATCGATCAACCAGTGGACAATCTGCTCTCGCTTTTGATGAAAATATAGCTCTTATATCAATTTGCTACGTACCAAACACAACAAAACAAAACACGTTTGATACTGGTTACAAACCTTTTCACAGTGCATCTGTTTAGATTCAGATTCAGGTTTTTAATTTACTCTAGACCCTGTGGTGGTATGGAGGACAAAGGTAAAAGAAAGTTATATAAACAGAGGGACAACATTACTCAAAGCTTGGGCCACTTTACTTCATCAGTCTGCAATAACAATATCAGTTTAAACATAGACGGATGATTTACGAAGAACTTCTTTCTGTTACCAACAATGTTTTTGTTTTCGCACTCTTCCTCCAGCCAATTATCATCACATGAAGTACAAAACATTTTGTTCCTTTCCTGAAACTCTGAGATAACAATCAGCCTGGTCATACCTCCTATTTTCACAAAGTAAATTCCTCAAAAAACTCAAATTAAAATGTGTTATTGGTCCATCAAATAAAACATTTAATTCAATTTCTGCACACAATATATGTTAAAAAAAAAGTCTACAGGAGGAACAGGTGCAGATAAATGGTTTCCTTAATTTAAATCACAGCACACACAAGAAGAAACTGTAATTGTCAAAAAAATAAAGTATCAAAGGGCTGATGTTTAAAGTGCTCGACTGCTACAGACAAATAAACCTCAAATATAATTGGATATATTATAATATAGATATTATGAAAACCATGCGGACTGACACAAAATCCCCAGCCCCCTACACCTGCGTCAGAGCTGCTAAATTAAATAAATAAACATGTTTAGTCGCACGTGAGAGATTTTCAGGTGGACCTGCGACCAAGACAGCTGCTTCCTGGAGCCACGTGCTGAAAACTGAAACATGTCGGTTGAAATCGGATAATAATAAAACAGCTGCTGATCAAAAGCCTGCTCACATCAGCCTCGTGGTTTGTAAGAGAGTTGATATTTGAGTCTCATTCCCAAAGTCAAATACTGACTCTGGGATTGTCGGTCGGGTCGGTCGCCATCACAAAGCTTCAGTATTTGACGATTTTGGACCTTCAATTCAGATTTGGAGTTATCGTTTGATTGATTTATATTTTTATTTTGAACATGTAAAAACAAAAACAAAGATTAAAATAAAAGCTTTCAAAAAATAAGTCGTTTAAGTATTTTTTGTACCAATATCAATATTATTGGCACAAAATGGCTGCAAATCCACCATCTACTGCAGCTCACCTGAATAAAATAAAATCTAAACTTCAACAGACTCTATTCAGCTAATTAAAAAGCAGCTGTACGCAGTTTGTTTGAATTTATTGTTTAATTATTCATGAAAAAAAAAGTGTGCGGCACAATTAAAATAGATATTTAGGGCAGTTATCTGGTGAGACTGCAGGGCGAGAATCAGCAGAAACCATCTTAGAGAAATGCAGAGTTGGAATAACGGTAAGTTTTTCTTAACTTTCTTCTTACTGTGTGAATGCAGCACAAATCAGTGCAGGAGGTATAAATCAGGGGAGAGCCTCAGGGGACCTGGGGGAGGTCGCCATGTTATCAGCAGCACTTTTAAACTATTCAGCTACTCAGTTATTCAGCCACCGCGCTACCTGCTGTGTTGACATATCACTAATCAGGCCCACCAGAGGCGTCACTTTCTGCAGCAACTTAAAAACTTAGGTGCGACTGCGGAGGCGACGCTTCAGAGCGTTCTCGCCTTCACAGTCTCAGGATGACGTGGCAACACAACCGGGCCAGTAAGGGGACAGATAGAACGGGCTGTCTGAGATCATCAGCTGTGATCGTCCCTCTGTTTGCTCCAGTTATGCCAAACGTATCAAACACATGAGGAGTGATCGCCGACCCCCTCGTCCTCCTCCTCCTCCTCCAGCTCCTCCCCTCAGGATGGAGATTCAAGTGGTTTAAGTGAAGCACGTCTGGCCTCAGGAACAGCACATATCCTGAGGCTGTCCATCACTCGGACTCTGACGTACGAGCACTTAAAGCAGCAGAACGAGCACTTTAAACGTAGGAAGGCAGCAGCACAAAGCAAGCAGCACTTTAGGATTCATCATATTACTTGTGTCTGAATGTATAACTGTTTCTGTATTTTATATGCTTATGTTTCTGTTCTCTTGTCTGGTCTGTTTTTAAGAGCCGTACTGAGCTGTGTTGTCATGGCAATAAAGTACTGAACTGAATAAGACCCGGCGACAGGCATGAAGAATAACTTTAATAACTGAACAGAAAGAGCCGATCGTCTCGCTGACGGTCTCTAGTTCTGGTCTCTCGTATTAAAGACTGTTAGACAGTTTCATAAACAGTTAAAAACTCCCTATTGTGTGTTCAAATGTGGAACCATGAGGGAGGATCAGGATTTACATTTCCTTTTCCACTGTATCCAAAAGTTGTTTCAAACACAAATACGACACATTTTAATGTAACCAGTAACGGGCCAAACACGGAGCCTTGGGGGACTCCACAAGTAACTACGGGTGTAACCAACCATTGATTAAATGATCAACGATCCGATGTGATCGATGCAAAGTGAAAACATTAATCCTTATCATCATTTTTATGATGAGACTTTATTTTGAAGTCCCCCTGGTATGTCTGTGTCACCTTGTCTGTCCGAGCCGAGACTTCAGGAAGAGCTTCAGGCTTTGAAGCCAATTTTCACTGTGGCCAAACTGTGTTATTACATCGTTACGTGATGCGTTGGGGCCCAAAAACATACAACTAACATTATGAAGGAAGCGTCACAACCTTCGTGAAATGACTCGTTTGACTTTCATAATTTTATCCACTCTGTCCAATAAAATGGAGAAAGTCTTGAGGAGCCGCAAGATTAAATCCTTTTATCTCCAGTCAAGTTAGCCGGACGCTAAACCGGAAGTTTGGCGGCTCGGATGATATCGTCTCATATTCATGTGGAGCCGTGAATTTAATTACATTTTGGTATCATGACAGACTTCATGATATCGGCAGATATCACATCGCTGTCTAAAAAATCAATATAATATTTTATCTTGATGAAACTGTCGATTTACACCCCGAAAAGTGACCCTTCAATAACTGTGAGTTAAAGTTATTTATTTGCTAATTAACCAGGAGTGTGTTCGCTCTTTAACTCCATGTTTCTCATTTATTCAGTAATGAGCCGAGATTAATGATATCAAATCCTTTCATGAGATCCACTGTTCATTCATTATTTTCTAGTTAGTTTCTATTTTGTTTATTTCCTCTTCATATTCAATTTGTGAAGATTTATAGAATTGTATTTTTAATCAAACTGAGTCTTTTATGCTGCACAGACTCACGTCTGCGAACAGAAAACACACGTCCATCTCCAGCTGATTGAAGCTGTGAGACATGTTGGCAGCTCGTAGAGGCTGTTTACAAATACGTGAGTGGTTTCATCTCACAGTCGATCGTATTTTTACACCTGCATCGGTGCATTGGATGAATCATGACACCTGCAGTTACTGTTACTACTGTTGAAGCTGTGAGTCATCCGAACACACGTCTCTGAGGCCTCGAACCACTCGAGGTTTCTCAAATACTGACAGATGATTGTTGTTTTACACACAGGACACGAGTGGAGGCTTTGAGACTGAACACTGTGATCTGATGTTCAGGGTGGTGAGCAGCGGTGGTGTTACCTTGTAGCCCATGATGTGTGTGGTACCGCACGCTGTGTTGCTGAAGTTGTTGCTTAGAAACGGGCTGCTGCCTTCAGGGTCCCCCTCATCGCCTCTGTGGACGCAGAGATAAATATACACACTGTTATACACAGGGCACATATTTGTGCTGCCAACAGGAAAAAATGTTGGACCTCTGCTCCTGTTTGCAACGACGATACACCGCTTTTTCTTCTGTTTTTGCCACATTGCATTTACTCAAAGACTCAACACAGGGTGCCGAATTCAACGTTTTTGTACACAAACGAAATAATAGCTAGTGAATGCCCAAATTTACCAGACACTCGTTAGATCAGATTGTTTTTTGTGCCCTGACTGAACATAAATACAATGTGAGATACTTTACTTGTGTATTTTCTCTTCATGCCTTTACTTCTACCTCTCTACATCTTCACTGCAATTATCCGATTATCTAAAAATTAATTGGAAGCTATTTTGATTTGCTGCTTTTTCCTTTAAATTATTCTAATAATTTGCATCTATTTGTAATCACGAGTGTCACAATATCAGAATTTTTGTGGCCATCACAGTACAAAAAGAAATGCGATCAATCAAATCTATCTTTACTTTTGTTTACTGCGTG
The DNA here is from genome assembly GCF_040436345.1 of Pagrus major. Taxonomy (NCBI): domain Eukaryota; kingdom Metazoa; phylum Chordata; class Actinopteri; order Spariformes; family Sparidae; genus Pagrus; species Pagrus major. The sequence goes on along the minus strand of NC_133227.1, from coordinate 29,394,094 downwards.
TTTTGTGTTTCTGAGTCTGTAACCACAACGTTTTCAAACACGTACAGAAATAACTATTACACTCAACTACCAGAGAAAAGGCAGCCGGAGGAACTCACGAACAAAAGATGCACAAGGCCGAACATCTCCGCTGGATCATTCAGACGACATTATCATCTGAACACAACATCAATACTCATGAATATCTCGATATCGTGACGACACCTAATTTAAGTCGGTTGGACTAAACAAACACGGTGACGGTTTCACTTTGGACTCTGAGTAGCCGTGAAACCACAAACCAAACAACCGATAGACAGTAATAAGATACTTTTTGAGCCCAACTCTCACTGTCGGTCAATTCATCTTTAATCGACTTTATTCTTATCAGCAGTTAATTGATTGAACATCTCTACATGCTGCTCTTGTTAAGCCAATAAAAGCAGTTAGTCTTCAGATCAGGCGCTCCACTTATCGGCTCTAATGTCACCATCGGACGATCAAACGATCCGATATATATCCTGTATATCGATCGTCCCTTTTAGCTTTATCACTATTGACCTTCATCGTCCAGAAATTAAACGTATGATCTGTTGTTTTCTGCAACTCTTGATGTGATAACTGAGTCGTACCACCGTTACAGATCTGAGGGAGTTTAATGAGGTTCATTAATAAATGGATCCCATCTTTAATTAACTGTCTTAATTAATCTGTTCACTTAATGCTGCAGCTTGTTTATTTTCCTCACATGTACTTTTTTGTTTTTTTTAAATGTTATTCTGGTTTGTCTGAACAGTCCCAGCACATCTGATGTCTTCCTCTTGTTTTATTTTGTTGTTGTTGTTTCCTGTTGTGGGACGATGAAGATGATGTGGAGGGAGGAAGAGGAGAGATTAAACAGAGGGGATGTTTGGATCGATAATAATAATTAAACATGTTTCACCTTATTTAGCAGCTGAACGTGTAATAACTGGTGGGTTACAGCCGCGGTGAGCGCGTTAATATGACACCACACATGCAGGCCGTCATCACGGACCGCGTCCAGTCACTACGAGATCACGATGAGATCGATCGATCGATGGATAGATTGATAAACCGATTGATTAGCAGACTGTTCATCTCCATCTGGATCTATCCTGTGTGGTATCTGCGGTGTCGGGTGGGTTCGGCTGACCTGAGTGCAGGGATGCTCCTCCGGTACGAGCCCGCCAGCCTCGTCGCTCCTTCGGATCTATCGTCGCTCCCGCACCGAGCGCGTGGTTGTTCCCGCCGCCATGTTCCCGCCGAGTCCCGCGCGTCCGTCCGGTCCGAGGCCGCTGTCGGCGTCCGGGAGCATCTGGAGAAGCGCGAACCGGAGCGGCGAGTCCTCCTCTGCGACCCAGCAGCACCGAGCGGCAAGCTGGCGACCGCGACACCGCGCGGCTTCCGGCGAGAGTTTCAAAGTAAGAGCTGCGATACGGTGATGGAGAACAGCGGGGTCACGTCCTCTGTGTTTCATCTGAGCCTTTGATATCTATCTATCTATCTATCTATCTATCTATCTATCTATCTATCTATCTATCTATCTCTGAAACTATAATAATAACAACATGTATTAATGGGATGTGGCAGCACAGCTAAGAGCCTGTGCAGAGCCTAGATATACGCTTTATCCAGAAGTAAAGTCTTAAGTCTAGTCTTGAACATAGAGAGGGCGTCTGCCTCCCGGACCAACACTGGAGGATGTTTCCACAGGAGAGTTTAGTTTAGTTTATTAAGATCCCCATTAGCTTTTGCAAGGCAGCAGCTATTCTTCCTGGGGTCTTTCATTTACATAAGTGACAAATACAAACCATCAACAAACAACACATACTTAATACATAAAAACAAAAATACATACAGAAAACACATACTTAATACATACACATACAAACAAAACATCCAAGACAAACACCTAACAGACAATACCAGCTCCTACATTCAATCACTACACAACATTTACTATGTATCCTGTCACACAGGGATGCCAAAACCCAATTTACAGATTTATACTAATGGTTAAAATTAAGATCCAAATAATAATCTCTTAGTTTCATTTTAAAACTAACCATGTTTCTTTGTTGTATAACATAATTCGGAAGGGCATTCCACTCCTTCATAGCTCTATATAATACTGTACATTGAGAAAGTGCCCTGGGTAAAATAAAAGGAGCTTCATGGCTGAAGGATCTGCCATCTGTTCCACTTTTGGAGACTCTGGGAACCACAAGTAACCTGCACCCTGAGAGCACAGCGTCCGGGTGGTCTGAGGTCAGTGAATAGAGGCTAATATGGGAGAAATATGGTCTCTAACATGAGTTCTTGTCAGTACACGTGCAGCAGCATCCTGGCGAGTCTTTACAGACTTATTGGGGCGGCCTGATGAAAGGGAATTAAAATAATCCAGCCTCGAGTACCAGTGTCGCAATGTAGAAGTACTCTGTTACATGTAAAAGTACAAAATTATTCACAAGAAGCAAGTATTAGTTCAAGCAATGTACTTAAAACATGAAAAGTGAAATTATTCATTGTGCAGAACGGTCCGTTTCAGAATAAAGTATAATATATTACAGTATTATAATGATTGATGAATAAATGTGTGCAGTATTTATATATAAGACGTATAAAATGTCTTTAACTGTGGGTTCAAAAACATTTTATCCTGATCTACGATAGATAAAGATTATTAATACAATTTGTATTATCATAATTTGAACGTGAAACGTATTACTTAAGTTTTTAAATAAATGTGGTGGAGTAAAAAGTACAAAATCCCTCTGAATTGTCAATCAGTTCAATTGTTAAGTAGCAGAACATTTATATTTTATATTTTTGTATTTAGTAGACTGCAGTAATGAAGTAACTGGTTAGTAATTACTTTTCAGTTGATTTAATTTCAATATTTAATACAAACTCTAACTACATTTTTAAAGTACTTGTATTTGTTATTGTGGGGAACTTTCACGTCCACATGCTTCATTTGAGAAGTGATCGATGACTTGTTCTTTTATTTTGAAGGGACTGGATAACACCTCATATCCGGCTCTCTGCTTTAACTCGCCGTGACTTGACGGATCTCTCTGCAGCAGCCTCTGCAGAGGATGAAGACGGACCAGAGGGCATCTCTGCCTCAGCACCAGCCCGTCCGCTGTCCTCGATTAATCATTGATCTGTGCATTGCATCATCAATATTACCACAGCTGTCGTCATACCTCAGGAAAACTACTGCAATACTGCTCACATACACGTTAAAATAGTGATGATGTCATATCTGTGTGTGTGTGTGTGTGTAGCCTGAACCAGGTGCTTTTATGTGTGTCACCTCACTTTTTACTTCGTCAGTATAAAGGGCAAGTTCACATTAAAACATCAGCACGAGAAACACTTCGAAAAGGAGAAATTAAAAATAAATATCACATACGACATTATAAGATATCACAACATGCAAATAGCTGTGAACTTACAGTAAGTAACGTGACTCGATTGAGTAAATGTACTTACATTACAAAAACAAGATTATTAAGAAATGTCCTTTTAAGAATGAGGTAAGCAAAAAAAAAATATTATTGGGGGAAAAAAAGTGTGAAAATGAAAAAGAAAACACAAATACACATAAATATACATCTTAAAAATGAATTATAACGTATGAACGTAGGGAAATGTAAGTGTGTATGTATTGGATTTATTAATTGTACGTATTTATAAATAGTAATAGTAATTCTTGCTGCAGGTTTTTAGACAGCTTTCCTTAAAAATGGGCAAAAAGATCCAGTTCCCTGACCGGGAATCGAACCCGGGCCGCGGCGGTGAGAGCGCCGAATCCTAACCACTAGACCACCAGGGAGGGACGCACGACAACACGTCACTGCTGGATTTGTGCTTTGATGTTGGGGCAGACAGTATTTAGAAATAGTTAATCGATCAATTACGAGCACTAACAACTCACCTGACGTACTTACCTTAACTTGTTACGTACACGTGTGACGTAGGACGTCAGCGGCGGTCTGTCTGAAGTAAGTTAGCTCACGTGCTAATGTTAGCTCAGAAGTGCCGTTAGCTGCTGCTGTCCGTCAGTCTGCAGGTCAGTGACGCCGGGTCCAGTATATTTGTACTCCGTCGTGTTCTGGACGTTAAAGAATTAACACTTGAGGTAAATTAACAGTTTCTGTTGTCCACGACTTCTTCTCTCTTCATATTAGCTGGGAAAACTAGCTCAACATCGCTAACACAAGCTAGGGCTTAGCTTGCATGCTAGCCTTACCTGCTGTTCTGTTTAGCTTTAGCTCACATTTAATTACTGTTGTTGACGCAAGTTTCACCAACGATAATTTATTTAAAATGAAAACAAGCTCTCAGGACGCCTCAGAGTTATGTTATGTACATTAACCCGACGGTGAGAAACAAGGAAGTAGGACCTCGTGGCGCAACGGTAGCGCGTCTGACTCCAGATCAGAAGGTTGCGTGTTCAAATCACGTCGGGGTCAAATCTTTTCTTCTTCTCCTCCACAGCTAAAATATTAAATATAGAAGCACACAAACATAAATAATAAGGATGCACTATACTGACTGTATATGGTCTATATTTATAGTGTTTGTCACTGCATGGGAGACCAAACTACTTTCCTATGTATAGTTTATTAGCCGCTCCAGCAGGGGAATTAAATCAGTCAAGTGTTGTTGTCATCATACAGAGTACAACACATAGTGACAGTCAGTGATCGCTGCATTTTAACCCATCCTAACATCTAGGAGCAGTAGGCAGCCATTTTGCAGCACCTGGGGTCCAGTTCAAATTATAATACTTTACACTAGCATGAGGGTCATTACATGCCAACTCATCTGGAGCCTCCTGGTTCACGTCATGGATTTTATTGATTGAAACTTCTCCTAAATTCAAGGCACCAGGCAAAAATCCTACATCTGTACTCCAAATACTTTTTAAGTTATTTAAGTTTGTCCCTCAGAGCTACATTTCAGTATTTTTGTGATTCTGTGTTTGTGTATTCTGAACCTCACCAATCTCTCGTTTATTCACTGGATCGGGTTGAAGTTTGTCCTGAACATCCAGGAAACCCTGAGGAAACTTGGCAACACCCGTCATTTAAATAGTTGTTGCTGAACGGTTACAGTAATCAGAGTAATAACAGGAGGTCAACAACAATGAGCCTACGTGTTTCTGACGGCGAAGGAAGCCAAAGCAAACAAGGGGAGAACGTGCAAACTCCACAGAGAAACGACCTCCCCGAGCCAGGATGTAACTGGTAAATACATTTACTCACGTACTGTACAAGTACATATTTGATATACTTCTACTTTACTTTACTCTACTTTATTCTCCTTATGATGATGATGTGATCTGTTGGGTTTTTGCCTGTCAGACTAAATACCAGCCTACTTGTGATTTCAGCGATCTAACCCTTTAAATAGCTGTTCTCTCTGTGTTCATTCACACTACCTTGTAGTTACACTTTCATATTAATAATTTAATTAACTATAAGTGTCTTTATGTGTCATGTATTGTACGAACAGCCAATCAGAGTGAGAACTGGAACTTCTGACGTTAAGACGGACCTCACGTCCTCGACATCCTCAGCCTCGTTTCTAAATGTGCTGCAGGTTGTTGACTTTGAGGCTTTTTAAAGACGGACCTACATTCACTGTAACCTACTTCTGTTCTGTTCGACCCACAAAAACCTGGAAACCACTTTGCTTTCACAGAAGTCTGCGGTCAGAAACTGCAGCGGCCCGATACTGTGAAGTATCTCTTTTCAAAAGGCTCAGTTCAAATATCTTTTAATGTGTAGACGTTCATTCAGGACGCTGTTATTGTTACTTATTTTTTTTATTCAAGGAAACAATCATCAGACGGCAGAAATAAAAGCTGTTCTTTTATTTTTATTGTATACATGTTTTGAGCAAATAAATAAAAACAAAGCTCTACAGATCACATTGAAAATAGATCTGAATGCTTCCACACATGAGCAACAAACAGAAATATCATTTTATTTTTGTTTTCTAAAAAAATGTACAATACTCCAACCAAACAAACTCTGCTTATATCTTGTTAAACAAGTGTAAAAACAACAATGTGCCATTTTAAGGAGGTTATGTGATGAATTCACACTTCATTTATTATTTATTTTAACAAAAAAATGTAAATTGTTGTTTTTTTTTTACACTTTGCTTTTGCACGAATTAAAAAAACCAAACATATCATATTAAACAGGGATCTTTAGAGATCCTGGAAGGTTGAGATAATATTGAAATAATAATAATAATTTTCAGTCATCCTGCGTCTGTTTCATCTGCTTTGCTGTCTGAGAGTGTAATTCCTGATGCGACCACCAGGTGACACCAAAGATAAGATTTTTCAAAACCTACACACTGTGAGTCAAAACATTTGTCCTCTTGTCAACAAAAAACAAAGACCAAAGCAGCAAATACTGCATCAGAGCCGGATGCATCTTCTGTTTGTGTGTTGTTGTCTGTTTATTTACACTCTTTGCCTGACAGACTCACCACAGCACCAAATGTGGATTAATCCGCCTTTGAAAATAGTCCCTAACAAAAGCGTCGTTTCCCGCTGCACTGAGCAGCTGTTTAAGGAAACTGCAGAACCTATTTTCTTAAAATGAAAGTGTTTATCTGTGAGGTGTTTTAAAAGACTTTTTAAAGACTAACCAAAGGACACTTTACAGGTTAACTATGAATGAAAACTGTCTGCAAAATATTACGGTAGAAAAAAAAAAGCTCTCAAAAGACTTTTTCACTGCGACTTTTAAAACACACAGTGAGCGCTCGTGCTAAGTGGCGGAGCTGGTGCGAGACCTGTGGATGCTGACTTTCTTGCGGGTGTTGTCACTGCAGCGCTCCAGGATGAGTTCTGGACTCGGCCGGGGAGGGATGACCGGGGCCTCCTTCTTCAGCTCGCTCTCCGAACTGGAGCTGGACTGCTCAGGGATGTTGTCTATGAGGTATAAATGACAAAAATAATGTGTGTTACGAGTGGTTTTAAGGGTTAGATTGTTGCACCAGTGGACAGAGCTTTGTTTGATCAAATAAAAGACCAAAATAAATCATTCAGGTGTGACAAACTGCCCTGGAAACACGTCGTATGATCATGTTTTCTTTACCCTGGTTCTTCCTCTCCCTCAGCGGTGACTTCGGGGCGTTCTTGGAGTTCCTGCGGGGCGAGGCGAGGCGGGCGCCCTTCTGCTGGAGGTACCGCCTGCTGTTCCTGCGGTACGTGTCCTGGGTGAGCCGCTGACGAGTCTTGTTGTGGATGCTTTTGGCATTTCGGATGGTCGACCTGAGACCGAGTGAAGGACACACAAAGCTGCACAGGTAAGTACAGGTGCTGGGTGTTGATCGTTTGAGTTTCATCAGATCAACAGTGAGATAAAAAACAAATAAATCAATTGTTCCAACTGTTGAAATAGCCTGTGTGTTTAGGCCAACACATGTGTGGTTCTTTGTTATTTTAATGACAAAAAAAAACTTTGACCCTGAACTATTTTGTACTTAGATTAAAGCTAACATTAAAATGCTGACATGCTGAATTATAATAGATCCTGCTCTGCACATCTCTTCCTAGTATTTCCCGTTCTGAGCTGCGTTTGTAGTCATTTTAACCTTTTTATTTTACCTTCGCTCGCTTTCTTGCCATCACAGTTTGAGTTGATAACTAATCCTGAAAGACGTATGCGTGCACAACACGCGTGAACGTCACCACGTAGCAGACTAAAACAAAAACATTAAAGGAAAGACGAAACTAAATAACATTATAATTCAAAAGGCTGCAGTGTTTTAAAAATAATAACTGTTTTCAAATTAAATTATTTCACAACATGTCTGGATGATCTGGATTTTCTCTGCATACCACGAGAGAGAGAGAGAGAGAGAGAGAGAGAGAGAGAGAGAGAGAGAGAGCTGCCTACTGATACTGATACCAGAATAGCCGATCGAGAGGGTCAAAGATAAACCTGTTGAAATCACAGACTGTGAAACAGGACGAGGGTGTTGGGGAGAGTGCAACACTTCCCTTTTTGTCTGAAGTGGTTCGGTATGACAACAGAGTGGCTGCAGAGGAACTACGTGCACATCTGCACATCAGCTTTTCATGAAGATGCTTCAGATATTTTAACAGTTCAGACTTTTCATACGAATAATCTTTTTACTTTGCAGCTCATTCAAGTAACTTTATGTTTACTTTATTTGTTCTTTTGACTCCTCATGAAGCCGACTCTGATTTTGCATCGAAGTTGGTGGTTAAAACAGTTTTCTAACCAACATATTCCACACACTTTTTAAGATAATCGATTGTAAAGGCAACTGACTATCGATAAGTAACATTATTATGTATGATTTGCATCCCGAGCTGTAACGTTTGAATCACTTGTTTTCACAGTCGTGATCTCTGGCGTACCTGCGAGGTGGAGGCTTCTGTCCGTGCAGACTCGCCCTCTCCACTTCATATTTGTCTCTCTTGGTGGCCTTCTGCAGGAACATGGAGGGGAAGTGACCGGTTTCATCTCCTTTCCTGTAAAAATAAATAAATAAATCAGCGTGAAATATCCTGACAAGTATTCATAGTCGATAAAAACTGACGTCACCAGCAGGTCAAACATGAACTCCTTTATGTTCACTGGCTAGCAGCTAGCTAACAGGTTGTGTACAGTGGCTTTTTTTCACTATGAGAGTGAACTGAAACAGTAAAGTTGTGTTCAGACGGATAAACAATGAGCTGAAACTCTCTAAAAAGCTCCTTAAAGCCGAGGGGAGCTGCAGATTCACCCAACACGTTGTCTTTTGATTGTGTTATTATAAAACTATTAATTAAAGCTGCTTTTCTGTGTTTTTGCATGTGTTTTCAGATCCTACCTGACGACCCACCAGCCGTCCAGCAGCTTATGAATGACCTCGATGGTTTCACCCAGCTCCAGAGAGATCTCGTCCACCTGCTCCGCCTTGTAGGCTTTGATGGCGACGTGCAGCTCTCCTGCAGGGACACGACAGCGTTAACAACACACACAGGGAGAGAAAATGCTTTTAAAGAAGAAAACACTGAAAACATCTTGCCTTCGTAGTTTGGTTCAGCTTCCTCCGACTCCTCTGGTCCGTCCAGAGGCTCCAGGTAGGACGCAGGAACCCAGCCATGTTTGGACTCATGCTGGCAGAACCACCAGCCTGAACACAGCAGCAGGAACACAGCAACCTTTACAAACTGCAGCTGCGTTTACCTCCTGTCAGCTCTACAGTGACGTTACCTCCAACCTCAGTGATCGCAGTGCTTTTACATCCTGATGTCAGCTATTTAACCCGTCACAGTTCGCTCTGTAGATGTTGTTTACAATGTTAACCGTTCGTTTGTGTTCATATAGTTTTGCAAGAATTATTTATTTAATAAATCCGTATTTGAAGCTGATGAGAGACTTTGGACGGATAAATAACTAGAAGTATTTGTCTTTTGTCATTAACCCAAGTTCAGGAAAATAATTAACTTTAATTATATGTTACATCCTGTTTTTACAACTGACACTTCATGTTTCCACTTCAGACCAGTCAGATGAGTACAAATAAACACACACACACATAAATATATAGAAGTATCATAATGTGTGTTTCCATCACTCAAAATAAAAACTCTTGTCACCGTTCTGGTTTTTCTCCACTATCTCCACCAGGTCTCCGGTGCGCAGGTTGATCTCGTGTTTGGACGTCTTGGTGAAGTCTGCGATCACTCTGTAGGTGTCCAGGATGATCGGGCCGGAAATGTCTGACAGGTGAAACACAATCATCTGATTTAACGTCAGGAAACACCTGCGACGTTTACAGGAAACTCGCTCGAGAAAAGTCTTAGAAAATATTAAATGCATCTATATTTGAATGATATAATATTAATTTCTAAAAATGTGTTATTATGATTACAGTGTTAAAGATGTTTAAAGTGACTCTCACCTGATGTGTTGCCTCTGGCCGTCTCTCTGGACATCACGAACGTCTCGTTTCTTTTCAGTCTGCAGAGGAAATGATCATCTGATTTATTTGACTCATTCATTTTGAAGAAATGCATCTTCACACTCAGTTTCTTCTTCTAATAGCTCAGCTTTAATGGATGCACACGTGTGTGTGTGTGTGTGTGTGTGTGTGTGTGTGTGTTATATACTGACGTGTTCGGGGCAGGTGGGTTTTCATCCTCCGGTCGGACCTTGAAGAAGTTGGCGAGGAGTTTGCAGCGGGAGATGTGAGGCGGCAGGTTGATGAGCAGGCGGCAGTACTCTGCCAGCGTGGTCTGTCTGGTTTCTGTCGACTTCTGGCTGTCGAGCCACCGCGGGGCTGAGGACACAAACAACCAGATGAGCTGGAGAACCGTCACAGGTTAAAATGAAATGCCCAGTAACTTGTAGACTGGTTTCCAGTTAGGAGCAGAGGCTACGTCCGTTTTATGTCTTTTATTTGTTCTGTACAAACAGCCAGTAACAGGATTGTTATTACAGCTGTGTGCTTTAATATCTCTACGTGTCACTTTCAACAGGTGGAAGTTTCCAGACCTGTCGAGACGCTGCGGTTGCATCAGGACTGAGGTTTTGTCTTTGCTTCTCTTTCTTTATATTGCGACAAGTTTTGTTTTGTAATTTAGGTTTCACAAGACAAATGTGTGCAGTTCTGTTTTAGTGTAAACCGGTCCTGAACATCTGAACAGGAACAGAAAATCATCTGGTAAAAACTCCGACCCGCTCAGTGTCAGTGTCTCTTATGACACTTGACCGTAGATATAAAGTGAAAGCAAGAAGTGGCACCGAACACAAAAATTACAGATCCAAAAAAAGCTCTCAAAATGTATTTCACTTCCTCTGATGCGTCTCTTTTATGTGTAGATTTTGAAATTCAAAAGATTTGGAGTTCATGTTCAGGTTGTGGGTCAAAGTCCTCAGCCTGTGGTTTAAACCGGTGTTTCTGGAGCTTTTCACAACTTTCCTGGTCTTTTGTCGCTGCTGTCCCAACTTGTCTGAAACACGTTGCCTCCATCAAACTCACAATAAGATTATATTTACAAAAATCAATGAAGGTGATGAAGTAAAACAATAAATATATTGTCTTTGTACTGTTTTGAATTTAGTATGTGTCCAAACGGATGAGCAGATGTTGTTTATGTCTGACAGCTTCACACGTGTTTTGGAGTCAGGGTTGTAAATTCAGCTTTAAAGGTACAGTGTGTAAAATATATATCAAGTATTTAGCGACAACTAGTGGTGAGATTCTGCATCGCGACACTCCCCCTCACTCTCCCCTCTCTTTCCGAAGCTACGTGGCCCTCACGGACAAGAAACTAATTTCCTAAATCTGGAGCGTTGAGTATTTCTACTGGTTCAAGTGATGAGGTGAAGATGTATTTAGATATTTAGTCTATAAAACTAAAGGTTATAACTAAAAAAAAATAAAAATAGGATCATGTTATATGTGCCAGCATGAGACCAACGTACTGCTGATAATCGTTGTACATTATCCAGGTTGTGTTCCACTTAACAGCGAGGGGAAATATTTATTACTGGTGGTTGTCATCTTTAACGTTACTCTGATCTGTCCAGCAGAAAGCACGACACTTCAATCTGCAAACATCTCTTTCATCAGAGATTTCCATCTTGGATTTATGCCGCCTCTTGTCCCGACCTCGTTTAGCTTCTTGGAGTTTTCGTTTCTTCGACAACGATTCGCGCTCCTGTGATTTGTTCTTGCACTTAATAAGTATGCTCGTCCATCCTTTATCAGATTGTGGTCAGACTGTTTGGTAGGAAACAGCAGCCACTCGTCCTCACTCGTGCCAGGTTTGTCCATTCTGGGCTACTGTAGAAACATGGCGGTGCAACATGGCGACCTCCATGGATGAAACCCGCTCCCTATGTAGATTTAAACGGCTCATTCTTAGATAATGAAAACACAACGACTCTTCAAACGCTGCTGCAGAGATTTTGACATTGTGATTTCAGGCTTGTTGCAGTTTACTCAGTTGCTTCAGCACATTTTAAAAACGAGAAGTGTGTGTGATACCTGCAGGTGCTTCCTGAAAGAGCATCGCAGCGTGCAGAGGAGCTTTAAAGCTTCTCTGTTGAACTTCTGTGTCGAGATGGAGGCCGTTAGTTTACGACAGAAGACTCGTTTTCTAAACTAACATCAGCTGTTGTTGCTCTCTGATTTTAGACGAGGCGCTCGAGAACGTCTTTAAAGTCACGTCCTTCGAACTGTCGCAGAAAAGCCGACCCGAGTCCGTCACAAAGAAATCCACAGTCCAGCAGCTTTAAACTGCTTCAACAAATCATCTACAAGCTCGTTCAGATAACTGAGAGAGACGGGGAATAAAAAAGTGATCAATACGTGTAAATTGCTACAAATTGTTTCATAGAGCATCTTTAACTGAAAGGTTGAGAACTCGGTTTCCCCTCACATGTAGAAATCCCTCATCTACTTCATAATCTGTTTAAATGAGTCTGATTCTGCAGTTTGTCTAAACAACTAACTAACTAACTAATAATCTAACATGTGACTTAACTCGGTCCAAGTCTCAAACAAAACCCAGGTCAGATATATATAAAGCAGTAAAAGATGCTAATAATTTATAATTATTACTCTCTGAGGAAGTTTGCTGTTTCAGTGCACTGGTGTCATTTTTAGACAATAAAGTTTATTGTTAAACTGTAAAATATCTGTTACATATCTTTGATTTGAGGTATCATTGCAAAAAATGTGCGTTTATCAAGTTATATAAATGGAATCAATCAAACAAAAAATAATAATAATAAATACTCCCTCTCCATCACTTCTAAACAGTTAAATCCTGACAGCCAGATGACATAAAACCAAAAAACTGAATCGCAAACAGCAAATAAAATGCAGACATATCAAGTTTCAAGTCAAGTCGCGAGTCTTTAACCTCCCAAGTCGTCAGAACAATGAATGATCCACGTCTGTAAACCCACACCGGACAGAATGACATCTTACGGGACAACATTCAAAATGCAGAAACGAGAGTCGAGCAGCTGTGACGGCAGGAAACCGGCGGTGACAGATGTGACACACGTACACACAGCTTAAATATGGACGACGCTCTTCCTGTTTCTCACCTGGTAACGACGGGATGATTCGGTCCTTCCTTTCTATTTCACCAGACTCGATGGGAAACATCTCCTTCAGCGATTTCTGTCACAAAAAAACAAAAGCTTTGTTTTGTTTTGTGTCTCTTTACACCTTTGTTGACTTCAAATCATCATGGTGACAGTGGAGCTTTTATTTTGGCGCGCAGAGGAACTCACGTGGAAGGTGTGGATCTCAGGATACGTCCTGTAGATCAGCTTCTCAGAGAGGTCGCTCCATTTCACCATCAGCATGTAAATCTGCACAAACAGGCGAAACGACGTGTTTTATTTCATTTAAACACAAAGAAATCTCTCATTTCTGAATATTAGATTCTCGGTTCAAGCTTCTCTGTTTCTGATTCTGAACTTTGGCTCAGATCTTCAGGAATAATTTCCCTAAATTTGAAGATTGACGCAGAATTTGTGTTTGCAGAGAAAATGTTTTGAGCCTTACGTAGTGCTGAGTCGGGAAGAAGCGTTTCTCGAAGCCCAGCAGCTCCACATGCCTGACGTAGGTCTCCTCCATGTCGAGACGGAGCCAAGTGACAGAAGTCAAACTGAGAGAAAACACAACGGACACAACGCTTAAATACTGTGTGTGTGTGTGTGTGTGTGTGTCCACAACATTAGTTCCTCTTTACATGTTTGAGATTTACATCATTGCAGGGAAAAAGAAACGAGGAAACACTTCTGCTTTCACTTATATAAGAATATTAACAATATTAACTGTCAGAAATGAGCAGCTGTTCTCAGCATCAGATAATAAACAGCAGTTGAGTTAAAAGTAGTGATGAAGAAGAAGTATAAAGTAAAGATCGTTGTCATGATTCATAGATAAATAGTTTGTTCTACATATTAAATCGATTAAATGAAATATTTTGCCGTCAATCGCAAACCTGACGGAGAAAATCTGCTAAGAGAAAGTTTCCCTTCCTGAAGCTCAGCTCAAGTTTTTCACAATCATCCAACCAAAAGAAATCGTCATACATGGAGGCCACTTCAGTCGGTTACACTGTCAGGACGACAACACAACAAACACAGTCCGTCCTCCTACGACATGTCGACACACTTCTGTCCCGTAAACGATCTGTTTTTATTCACTTGAAGCTTCTCTGACAGCCGACTTTCCTGTTTCAGTTCAACTTTCCGTCGTCAGATAGAAACGCTGTGTTTGTGGATGGAGAAGTCATTGTTTTAACATGCCTTTATCGCGTGGAGATCAATAACACACAGCCAGCATCACTTTATTACACTTCTGTCGCCCTCCTGATGAGAGTCTGGTGGTCAAAGGTCAGAGGTTGCTGTGACCTCTCAAAACGCTGTGTGGCCGTGACTCAACGACTGAGTGAGATAAGAGGAATTATGACACAATCGTCAAACGAGAAATGATCAAGTTATTAAAAACGTCGACTTCACTGTGTCATCATGATGTTTTACAGTTAATGTTCCTGAACAGCAGTTTGAGGTATTTTTAGCTTAGCATTGCTAACAGCAGGACTGTTGCCCGTTAATGCTTTAATCATTAAAACACAAAGTAAGTTTTTTTTTTAACAAGTGACAAACCATTTTTTTTGCATCGACGGGATTAAAAGTGATTCAGGAATAACAGATAAATCATTTTATTCTTAGAAAACTAAAAACAACAACTTTCAACTGAAGGAGAGATGTTAGAAAAACTTTTAACCAGATTTTAATAATATTTTTCTGTCCACACGAATACTACTTGATTAAAAGTATCAAAAGTACAAGTAAAAGTAAATAATACTTATATTTCTACAGGTATGTAGACACTGTAAACTCTGGGTCAACCGATGACCCGTCTGGATGATTATCGAATGTGATATTCAGAGTTTTTCTTATAATCAGAATGTTTTTTCTTTTGTTTCTTTTTATTTTAATCTGGTAATTTATGTAATCTGAAGAGTGTCTAGTAACTAAAGATATCCAATAAATGTAGTGGAGTAAAAAGTTAATCTTTGCCTCCAAAATAAAGTGGAAGTGTAAAGAAGCAGAAAATGGAAATACTCAAGTAAAGTACAAGTACCTCAGAACTGTACTTAAGTACAGTACATTCCTTCGCTGGTTCGACTGGACAAACACTATATTTAGACAAAATATTAAGAGTATTTAATATAGCCGTTTAATTAACCTATTCTAATGTAAATTATTTTAAATAAAACACAAAAAAATAAGCAGAATCTGAATATACTCTTTATAATGTCGACTGGAGTGGACAGAAAAAGAAAGTACGTGAATTTTTTAAATTCAGATCTGGATCAAAGTATTTTTACGATCTTAATTAGTTGAAAAATCCAGTATTTGTTTCTTACTTGTCTGATTTTCTGACAATAAGGCAGTTTAACAGTTTTTCCAGAGGTTCTTGATGCATCTCGTCTTCCCTCCACCATTTTAAATGTATGATGCCATATCTCAAAATGACATCAAAGGAAAATAATAATCAGACACGCCCGGCATGAAATATATCAAAGATTGTGGTAAAGTCCAGAAAAAAACAAAAATATGTACATTTGATTATCAGAACTATTTTGTCTTGTTTTGTCGTTTACGTCGTTTTACTAAAATAAGATATTAGATGAAGAACTTTTACTTGTAATGAAGTATTTCTACACTGAAAATGATCCGGGTACTTCTGTAACTCCACTGGAAACCTCCCAGTGCTCCCAGTAGTCGGAGGCTGTGTGATATTTCTAGTCGTTGTGTTTTTAAAAGACTTAAAATCAGTAAACGGTCAAATAAAAAGAAATCGTGCAATGTCAGAATTTCCCCTCAAAACAGTTTGTTTCTCAACAGTCCGGACGGGGAATCACCGTGTTGATTTCTATTTGTGTAGCAGTCGTGTTGTGTGTCAGTCGTGTGGGCTGTCAGAGGGGCTTTCAGCTCCAGCTTGTGATTTCCAAAAACTTTTGCAACAGGCAAAGAGGAACAAACACAGTGTGAAAAGATTCACAAGCAAACCCACGAGAGTGACTTCCTCCACCGTGGCCACAGAGAAGAGAGTGTGTGAGGCGTAAGATCATGACTTCAGATGAGCGTTTAGATCTGCTCTGTTCGATTACATCTCAAGTTGTTACCAGAAATATTACATTCAGATGATTTCAGATGATTTCCTTCCTGTGAGTCACATTAATGTCACTGAGGAGGCAGCTGACCACTCACAACGCTTACAGCAGCCTGGTGTGTGTGTGTGTGTGTGTGTGTTTATTGTATCATTTTCACATCATGATTTAACTCATTATATTGTCTTTCTTCATTAAAGTGTTGTGGACAAACAGTTTTTTTATACAAGTAAACAATATTGCTGCATAAACAATAAACAACTTGTTTATTGTTTATGCAGCTACATCTTCTTACTTTTGCCCAAAATGGGGAAACAGCGCCGCCAATTTCCCGCTTGTGGCCAGAAATATATTACACCCGTAGTGATAAGAGCTACCATAGAGAATGAATGGGGAAAGTTAAGGCACGTTTCAGCTCTGGAAGCTCGCTACTTTTGGACCGGTCCCGGGTTCGAAACCAGACGGAGGCACACTTTTTTGGGTATGGAGGACGTCACTATCAACAAATAAGTATATAAATGATATACAGAAAATACACAACACTGCAGAGCGAGCTGCGTAGAAGGGAAGCAGCTCATCAAAGAGTAAAAGTTAAAGTGTTGTGGACAAACAGTTTTTTCATGTAAGAGCTAGAAAAATGTATTTCTGATCATATATTTCAGCTGAAACGCCGCCGTTACTTCACATGGCGGTTTCCGTAGTGTAGTGGTTATCACGTTCGCCTCACACGCGAAAGGTCCCCGGTTCGAAACCGGGCGGAAACATCGTTTTTAATTTTTTTTCCACCCCAGTTTTAGATTTCTGAACTATTCAAATATCCGTTCCTGCTCCGTCATATGCAGAGTTTCCAAGTTAACTTATGTTTTATCAAAGATATAAGTCGCTATTAATATAGTTCACGTTTACTCATTTAGCTTTTAGTTAGTCTCGCGGCTCTTTGACGGAAATGTAACTGTACTTGACGCTGTTGTGTAAAACCCTCTAACACACTGTAACACAATACAGCAGCGTGCGGGTTTACTGTATGTATTTGAACGCAACATGTACATGGTGTGTTCACTGTGTTTCCGTAGTGTAGTGGTTATCACGTTCGCCTAACACGCGAAAGGTCCCCGGTTCGAAACCGGGCGGAAACAGATTTTTCTTTTAATAGTCGCCGCCTCTGAATGATTTTCTCACGATGTACTGAGTGCTTAAACGCTCTCAGGACGGATCGATTAGGTGGAAAGCATTTTCTATGGGGCGACAGGACATTTCCGATCTGGTGTTGCACTTGAACTCACCATGTACAGTTTCCGTAGTGTAGTGGTTATCACGTTCGCCTAACACGCGAAAGGTCCCCGGTTCGAGACCGGGCGGAAACAATCTTTATGTTTTAAAAACAGCCGAGTTATATTCATACAATATCTACACAAAGCTTAGTTTAGCTTTGTAAACAGACCGAGTAAACTGCTCCTTAATTTCCGATGCGTACCTGAAAGCCTCCCTCAGGGGGTGTTTGCCTGTGTGTTGATGCTCTGCAGCCTCTCACGAGGAGACACTGTCCACTGACCACCCCCCTCTCCAGCCATGCCTTAAAGTTAGTTTTTAGCATTTATGGCCAAAATGTGTCCACACACAAGGAATTTGACTACTTTTCACTGCTCAGGAATAACGTTAGACATGCACCTGTAAGGACATCAGAAGTAAATACAGTAAAGATTTAAGAATGGTAGCTGTGCTGTCACAAACATCCACTGACTGTGTTTGTCTGACATCTAGTGGATGCACCTAGTGTGACATCATCACATGTACCTCTTATATTGTGCATCTTCTTTTTAAAGGATCTCATATTTATCGCAACAATCCAAAACAATGACAAATACTGTCCAGAATATTCTCCAGAATAACCTCAAAGGTGCTGCATGGTCAAAAAATATGCTGAAACATTAAAACAAACTTGTACTTTAATGTTGTTTGTGCAGCTAAATCTTCTTACTTTTACCCAAAATGGGGAAACAGCGCCGCCAATTTCCCGCTTGTGGCCAGAAATATATTACACCCGTAGTGATAAGAGCTACCATAGAGAATGAATGGGGAAAGTTAAGGCACGTTTCAGCTCTGGAAGCTCGCTAGTTTTGGACCGGTCCCGGGTTCGAAACCAGACGGAGTCACACTTTTTTGGGTATGGAGGACGTCACTATCAACAAATAAGTATATAAATGATATACAGAAAATACACAATACTGCAGAGCGAGCTGTGTAGAAGGGAAGCAGCTCATCAAAGAGTAAATAAGTCTATGGAGGGATGACGTCATGTTATCCTAACAAGCTGGACTGTCGTCGAGTAAAAATCATCACTGTGACAAACACAAAGATTTATTCTGTGCCGTTGGAGTCGCTCTCAGCCAGTCCTCGTTAGTATAGTGGACAGTATCTCCGCCTGTCACGCGGAAGACCGGGGTTCGATTCCCCGACGGGGAGGCAACTTTTTATTCTGCAGCAGTATTTTGTTGTAATGTGGAGAGGTGTGGAGGACGAAAAGTGAAGTATACATAATTATATGCATAAATAAATCTATAAATGAAAGAAAAATAAATTAAGATAAAGAGAAATGAATGCATAAATTATTCCATAAATAAAGTAATAAATACGTGCTGAAATAAATACATTACTGAAAAAAGGAATAAGTAGATAAATGCTGAAATAAATACAGAAATAAATAAATGAATACATGCTGAAATAACAGTTGGTAATCAAAAAGGGCATACATAAAAACACGTATTACATTTATTTCATTTACGTACACCTACATTTATTTATTTCTGTCTGTATGTTAATGAGGTGGGAGCTCCTAACCTCAGTCTAAAGTACGATTGGTTACAGGTGGGTGATCCACTCACGGCCAGCAGCCTCCCCATGCCCCCCTGATTTCTGTATTGATGCATTTATTTATTTGTTTGTTTGTTTGTTTGTTTGTTTATTGATGTATTTATTTATTTATGCATTTTTTATGTATCATTTATTTATTTATGTATTCATTTGTTTTTGTTTTTACTTATGCATTTATTTATGTATCATTTATTTATTTTTGTTTTTATTTATGCATTTCTGTATGTGTGTATTTATTCCTGTATTCATTTATACACTTTCTTTAATATTCTTTATCTTTGTCGAAATTTGTTCTTTTCACTTGCGCTGTTTTTTTATATTTTATACGACAGCGACAACACATCTCTGAATAAAACAAACACAGTGCAATATTGTACTTTGTCCGTGAAGGCAACATTAGCAGCAAACATTAACCGACAGTCCCTGAACGCAGCGTGACAGACGCGCCTTACGTACTGCTCACGTGACTACGTGAGCAGAAACAAACATGGCGCCGCGAAAGTGAAGAAAACTCTGCTGCGAGTGTTTCCAACATGGATATTGTTTGTTTTTGTGTCGTTTTAAGTAGCTGTCGAACAAACAAACACGCAAACATCTAACGTGCGGCTCAGAGTCACGGATAAAGAAGCAGAAAACCGGAAATACGAACTTTATTGTGAGTTTTTAGCGTCTCGTGTGTTCAGTTTGTTTGAACCGACGTCCTGTCGCTGTGGAAGCTAACTGACAGAAAACCGCTGCGAGTGACTCTCTGACGATGAGCCGGATCGATCAGTGTGCGGATTGATCTTCATTAGGTCGTTTAAAACTCGTCACTCGGCTCGTTTATCGATTTAAAAGCAGAGATTAGTTAGTTTGGAGGCCGAGTTTGCGCCATCCCGTCACACCGACCCACCGGACAGATGAGAGGAAGGAGGAGACACTCGCCGGATCAGACAGGTGAGCGCAGCCCAGAGAGGGCGAGGACGCTGCTCCGACAGGCTCTCTACACCTGTCAGGGGTTTAAGTTTAACACATACATACTGAAGCTGTGATTGAGCCTGGTTTCAGCTGTGGTTCGGCGGTTCTGTCCGGTGGAAATCACCTGCAGAGCTCACTGGAAGCTGCACACACGTAGAGGAAAGTAAACCCAGTGGATGTAAACAGTCGCCCAGTGTTTAATGGAGGTCACACATCATAACAGCTCGTTTGTCAAATCACAAAGGTGTAAATCCTGGGAGGACAGGGCGGCACACGACCCCCCCATCCTGGGACAGCTATGATTAGCCTCCCCAGTTTATCAGTGTGAACGCAACTAGCAGTGTTTGCTGTATTAATGTCGTTTTTCTTATCTCATATGTTTCTTACAAAACCTCCCAGATTTTGCAAACATACAAGAAATGAGTACATTTGCACACGTGTGGCTCAACATCACAGCCAAAACCTCATCAGAAACACTGAAGCTACTTTAAAAATGTGCTGCTTCGGCCCACAACAATATCTGATACGTAACACGTCACAATTAATAACCTATAAACGCTAAATAATCAGAGTCTGCAAAGTAACTAATAACTAAATGTATCAGATAAATGTAGTGGAGAGGAAGTGTAAAGTACTCAAGTAAAGTACCTGAAGATTGTACCTCAGAACAGTACTTGAGTAAATTGTACTGAAGTCTATTTTCATCACTGGTTGTTCGAAATTTTGACACAAAGAGTTAATTTTGTTATTACAAATCAGCATCTTCTTGATTTGTAATAATCGATATCGGCCCTGAGAAAGCCATATCAGTCGACGGCTATGTTGGACTTAAGTAAGTTTTTTTTGTCTTATCTGATCTTTCCTGAGCAAATTACTCTTTTATCTTTATATTATAAAAGACGATTGTCAGTGAAAAACAGATGTAATCCTAAATGTCATTGTCTGACCGCGTAGATGTGTTGAAAAAGTTCAGAGAACGAATAGAAAAGTAATGAAATCAA
This sequence comes from Pagrus major, assembly GCF_040436345.1. Lineage (NCBI taxonomy): Eukaryota > Metazoa > Chordata > Actinopteri > Spariformes > Sparidae > Pagrus > Pagrus major. The sequence continues at coordinate 29,373,061 of NC_133227.1, read as the reverse complement.
AACAGGACAGTGAAGCCAAGGTGACTCTTTTCAGAGACGTGTATTATGCATTGACCGTGAACAGTGAAAGCAGCGTGCCCTTTCGCCCAGAAGAAGAAACTGTGGATTTCCTTGAAGAATCAAGGACATCATCACGTTGACTACAGAGCAGCTGAAGGCTCAAACAGGTCGTGTGATACCACTGAACAGCTGAGAAGCTCTAGGTCTTTGAGGATTAACACTTTCAGTTGTCGAGAGGCTGGATCAAACACTTCTGGATTATGTGGTTTTGACACGTTATTATTTTTTTCTGTCTCTGTTGGTTGAAGTTTCTCAGGATCAGACCAGGATGGCTCTGAGGAAGCAGGTTCTCAAGGACGGCGGCGACGTCCCCTCCGGAAGCCACCAGATTGACGACGACACTGAGGAGGACGAAGCTCTCGAAGACGACAATGTAAAGAAACGTGCCAGAATCAGCTGACATACATGCAGCTTCATACATTTAAACTCAGAGTACAGCGGTGTCTTGTTCCAGGGCGCTACAGCAGCTGTATCTCAGGGATCAGTCAGTGTTTTCATTTTACATTAACACCTCAGATTTGATGATTGATTCTTCAGCTACAAAGTGTTTAATAAAGGACTAAAGTCACTAGATCAGTGACACACAAGGTCTCTGAGAAGTTAAAGCACTGAAACTCTGTTTGTTCTTCCAGGACGAGTTCTCATCATCTCTTCTTCATCCTTCATCATCGAGAGGAAAACGCAGGAGAGAGCGGGACAACAAATCCAAACCCAAAGGTACAAAACACGACACGCAGGCGCCCAAAATAATTACAAAACTTTTACATTTGAGGTTTTTATGTTTTTAACTTACAGTCGTAGTGAAATAATGATATCTTTACTAATGAAGTCACTGAATTAGTCACATTTAAAGGTAATGTAATGTTTCATGACTCTGTTATATTTACAACTCTGACCTCTGACTGAGTCACTCTGTTGTTTCAGAGATGACGGAGGAGGAGATGATGGACTTGGCCCTGCGGCTCAGCGAACAGGAAGCCAGTATCACCGCGCTCAGGCTGCAGAAAGAGGAAGAGGCCATGATGAAAGCCATCCATGAGAGTGTGAGTAGAGTCAGGTTTACCTGCCCGAGTGTGTGAACACAAGCAAGAGTTCGACTCTTGTTGCCGTCAGTATTACACACAGAACAGTTTACAGGAAGATTCATTTATGGGAGTTAATACAGTTAATATCTAGTTAGTTAATGAATACAGGAGCCTTCTGTGGGTTTTCTCTCCTAGATGACACAACCATGTCCGTCCTCCCAGAGTCAGAGTCTGCTCTCTGATCCTGAAACATCACTCAGGATCGGCTCACGGAGGAAACTCTTGTACTCAAACGGGCAGCCGTCCTCAGACGCCTGCACGGCAGAGACGGATCTGAACCGAGGTGAGTCACTGAGGACCGCTGAGTCCGTTACGATGTAAGATACCCTGCAATCACTTTGGTTTTAAAGGACACAGCTGAAGGTAAATATATCAAAACGTTAGATTACGTCATTTAGATTTGATGCTGGAATCAAACATGTTGTTCTGTACATCAGGAGCAAAGAGAAGTGGAGATGGAAGCGGTTACTGGAATAAAAAGCGGAAAAGGAAAGAAGGAAGTCCTCTGCTGGAGATGCCGGACTTGTCCCAGACTCAGAAAATCAACTCTCAGGCTTCAACCTGCAGCTCAGATGTCCTGGAGCTGCATCTGGACTCACAGCAGGTTCGACCAGAAGACGTCTTCTGTTGATTTGTTTTATTTTAGTTCTTTAATTAGTTGATTTTGTCTCTAAAATGTCAGAAAAGAACAGTTTCGAAAAGCCCAACCTCCTGCCTTCAAGCCCAAACCCAAATTTATTCAGTTTACAGCTTTTTTTTTTTTTTTACTTGATAATCATTTAATTATTTAACTCATTTATTAAAGTCAGTGCTGATTCATTCCCTGTCAAACTTGTTTTCGCCCTATAATTTAATTTACCATGTTAAGTTTATGAGGAAACTGATAGGCTTGTGAAAACGTGTCTCTGGTGCTGATGAACAGCTTCTGTGGCATTACAGAGTTTTATAGTGAGTTTCAGCTCATTGTTTATCTGTCCGGTCACATTTTACTGTTCTGGTTCACCCTCGGTCGCTCTCATGGTGCCGTTTCCAGAGAAAAAGCTGTAAAACGGCACCGTACACAACCTGCTCAGAGCTAAAAGACAGAATATTGTACTTTGGTTAAACACGACTCCAAATCAATGATGTGTTTATTTGTCTTCTCTCAACGATAATTCAGAGCACTGACTCGACCCAGATCGACGACTGTCAGCTCCATAAATCTCCCGTCTTCCCCTCCACTGGCTGCAGAGCCGAGGTCCACGTCCCCCGGCTGACTCAGGACCTGCTGCAGAGCTGCAGAACCTCAGGGTTTGTGTTGTGCTCTCTGGGCAGTTCGACTTCGCCTCCAAAGTCCCTGTCCACTCAACCCAAGAGCCCAACGTTTCCCAAAAGCCCTGAGCGCTCTGATAACCTTCCTAAAAGTCCCGTCTTCTCAGAGACTGATCAGGACGACGGTGCAGAGACGCAACCGAGTCCGGAGTATTTTAAAAGTCCAGTATTTGGCAGGAATTCTCAGCATAAGAAGTCTTCAAGTGCCTCCAAACCAGAAGTCAGCGTCTGTAACTCAGGGTTCATGTTCTCATCTCAGGAGAGTTTAACCTCCTCTGTGAGGTCCACGTCCTGCCGGCCTACGAGCCCGGTGTTCCCAAGAAGCCCCAACGTGCCCCCAGAAGGACCAACAGCCAGCAGAAGTCCTGTGTTCTCAGAGACCGAGGGGGGACAGACCGAGCAGAGCCACGGCCACCGTTCGAGTCCGGTGTGCTGCAGGAGTGGAATACGACAAAAGATTCGTCTTGATGAGCAGAAACACTTTGCGAACCCGTCAGCTGCAGAGCTCAGAGGGTCAATCTGTGGAGGAAGTTCAGCCGCTACAAAGAGTGTGAGACAGGTGAGTTCAGGTGTCTGTACGCCTCACAGTGCTCGTTGTCGGCAGCATCTGAGACGACTGGATTTTATTCAACCTCAGTGAAAGATGAACGAAGCTTCAGTCTTATGAGCAGCACAGTGACATCTGGTGGTTTGTAGAGCAGCAACACCTCCCTGATTTTAATAGTTTTAATCTCATACAGTTTGTGAGCGATTAGAAACCCTGCTTAATATTATTGAATCAGTAATGTTTTTAAATAGAAGTGCTGCAGTAATACAGATGTCGTTGTGCAACATGTTAGAAGTCAAATAGTTCATAAATGCATCGTCCAAAAGACCTCATCTACGTCTCCAGAAGCCCCGAAATCCCAAACTGTTTCCACCCTTGAAGTGTGTTCGAGCTCGTACGTCCACTTCAGACAGACGCAGCGACGCTTTCAGCTCAGCAGCTACAGTGAAACAGTGTAAATAACAACTTTTCAAATGAATCTTTTCACATTTCTTGCTGATTTCTCTGTTTTTCTGCTTTTGAATAACAGGACAGAGAGACTGATCGCAGTCAGCATGTCGGGCTGAACGAGTCCTGTAAGTCAGGTACAGTAAAACTTCAGGTCACATGACGACACTCACATTACTGATCTACCAGTGTGATCAGAGCCTGTTGCTCACTGGGTCTCTGGGTGTTTCCTGGTTTCAGATGAAGTCGAGGAGCTGAAGGAAACATCCAAAGACCGAGAGTCAGCAGAGATGGAGCTGACCAGCGATATGACACTACTATTGTCCGATGAGGACGAGGACGACGTCACGGTACAGAGACGCTCTCACTCACTCACCTGCAACAAATGTGGTTTTATTCATTTTAAGGAACAAAACAGATGATATTCTCAGTTGTTCTTAACATCAAGCTCTGTCGGTTGCAGCCGGTGGGTTCGCCCAGCCCGGTCTTCCCAGAGGAGAAACCTGTTCACCATGTGACTGCAGAGTCTCCAGGAACGAGCGGGTCGACCTGCAGGTACAGAACACACAGACGACCTCTTAAGATCAGAGTTTCTGTGTCACATATCAGGTCACGTCACAGTCAGGTTCTGGCTTCCTCGACTCTTTGTTCGCTGTAACTCTCTGTGTGTTTCCACCCGTCTCGTTCAGACCTTCTACATCCACCGCCCGACCGCAGCGTTCACCCACAGAGCGAGAACAGCGGCCAATCAGCAGTCAGGGAGCAGTCGGCGGAGTGTCGGCCCCGCCCGGGCAGCCGGCAGGCGGGTCGACGGTTCACTACTACTGGGGCGTTCCCTTCTGTCCACGAGGCCTCGACCCAGACAGCTACACAAAGGTACTTACAAACTTACAAAGTGTCCTGCAAAAAATGCAAGACATTCGGTTTTCTCACTTTTCGTCTGTTCATCCTCGTGTCCGCCTGCGTCCCGGCTCTCAGGTGATCGTGGCTCAGATGGAGGTGTATGAGAAGAGTCTGAAGGAGGCTCAGAGGTGTCTGCTGAGGAAGGCTGAGTGGGGGGAGGCCGTCCTGCCACAGCCGGAGGTATGACGACGACTTTCACTCAGAAGCTGAGTCTCTAACTGGTGTATTTACGGAAATTCATAACGTGCTCGGATCTCATACTTGTGTGACTTCATTATGAGTCATTCAACAAGCGTCATCCATTTTTCTCTCCCAGAAGTCACCGTCTCCTGAGCCGCGAGCCGAATCACCTCAGGAGATGTTTCCTCGAAGGTAAAACCTGCAGGAATTTTACATGCATGACTCTTTTTTTACTATATGTAACAAAGTATAACAAAAAGCAGCGATAAGAGAACTGAGACGTCCTCAATGATGCTGAACTTGATTGATTTTACGGCTGCAGTGATTAATCCTCTCACTGTCCTGAGATCTGTACATAAACAGGTCGTACATGAGTTTCACAGTTTGTGTTTTATTTTGCATTTAATCTTCTTCTCTTTCTCGTCCGAGCTGATGAAGATGTTTGTTGGTTTTAACACATTTTCAGACGCGGCTTCAGACTGAGGAGTAAAAGACTGTGTGATGCAGCTGAGACTCCTCCAGCTGAGGCAGAGGAGGCGACAGAGGAGGAAGAAGACAACAAGGGGGATAAAGAAAAGGAGGAAACGGAGAACAAAGAAGAAGAGAAGAAGAATAAGGGAGAAGGAGGACAGGTGGACTCTGATGACTGTGAGGTTTGTCCAGGTACTGAAGCTCCACCTTTTCTTTCACCTGCTGCTCAGATGTTTCTCCCTACAGGAGGAAGTCGTCATCGTGGTTTCAGAGCTCATATCAGAATCCAAAGAGAGTTTTGTTTCATCTCATACTGACGTATACAAACAGCTGACAGTCGTTGTGTTTCTCCAACAACAGAGACCCAACTGAGCGACAACGATGACGACAGGACGCAAGATCTGATGATCGACGCCGACGCTGGAACAGACGTGAGTTCACGTGTTACATTTAAAAGATGAACTAATCATTTAATCTGCAGTCAGTCTACAAGATATCTTGACATTCTTGAGTTTGTATTAAAACTGGATGAAAGAGAGGCAGTATTAAAATCTGTTGGCAGTATCTGAACTGTTTCCGTACTTCTGGATGGTTTAATGTTCATACTTTGCAATTTATAGTGTCGATAGATTGTGTGTACTTTGTAGTGTCCGTGCCTTGTTGTGTATACTTTACAGTGTCCATCCACAGTCTGTACTTTTTATTATCTATCTTACAGTGTCTCCTTTGTAGTGTCTACTTGTTTTAGTAACCCTACCTAGTGTCAACTTTATTATGTCCGTCCATAGTCTGTACTTTTCAGTGTCTACTTTAGTGTCTACTTTATAGTTTCCATGCTTACTGTGTGCTTTTGTGTTCACATTTAGTGTGTCCTCTGTAGTGTTGATTCTTGGTGTGTACTTAATAATGTCCATGACTTTGTTTCTTAATGTTGTTGCCACAGATCAGTGGTTCCCTAACTTGACACTGACAGTGGAGATAGTGTAGCAAACACAGCAGCAACACAACATGAGTCGGTTTGACAACATTTTCTGACTGAGTCCTGTCACCTCGTTTCTCCACAGCGCCAACAGAAAAGCCCGGAGCCGCCTGAGGTCCAGATGATTCTCCAGGACGATTCTCCAGCCGTGCAGGAGCTGCAGGATGAGGAGATGGAGGTGGAGGTGGAGCTGGACGGTACGGCTGCACGCTTACCGAACAAAACAGGAAACAGTATTTGTAGTGTTTTGGTTGTGTGGTCGCCCTCCAAGGCGAAAACACAGAAACTATATATTTGGTCCAAATGTAGCTGAGACCGTTTTACCATATTTAAAATGTTGTGCCATAGAAGATTATAATATAAGCACATGTGTTGTTTCCAGCTCCAGTTGACAGGAAGATGAAGGGAAACATCCCTGTTAGAAGCAGCGATGATGGAGGTAATGTTGGACAGGAGGAGGTGGAGGAGGACGGAGGGGATCCAGACGTGGAGGAGATAAAAGATCGAGGGCTTCAGAGGTCGTCGTCTCCCGAACTGGAACCAGCCGTCGTCCCTCGGAGCCCCAAAACCAGCGTGGACTGTCCCATCTGTCAGGGATCGTTCCCCGTGACGGAGATCGAGATGCACGCTGCGTACTGCGACGGAGAGGCGGAGGAGAGGAGGCCCGAGGCCGACTGTTTCCAAGGTGACACTAACTTAACTGTTACTGCGCCTAACCATTGATCTGTGAATTATTCTCTTGATTAATCTATCAGTTGAGAAAATGGTGAGAAATGCGTTAGATGTGTTTTTCAGCCAACATGATTGTTGATTCCTCCACTTTGTAGTGACATCGAAGCCTCGCAGGAAGAGAACGAGGAGAGCAGATCTGACCGCCGAAGAGACAAACGACCCCCCGAACACAGTAAAGTAAGCAGGTTTGACCTCGGGTCATATTTCACAGGAACAGCTCCGTGTTTCCAGACACATCGTTTTGTTTTAAATTCAGGTTCGGTTTTTATTTTCCACAGGAACCCGGAGAAATGTTTCATCTGTCAGAAAGCAGTTCCTCTGAGAGACTACAGCCGACACACTGAGCTCTGCATCCAGCGGCAGACGTCGAAGACCTCAGCGGTGAGTCTTAGAAATACAAAAACATGCACTGATTACTTCTTTGATTGTTGTGTGTTTGATTGAGGATGAAGAATAACTTCTTTTTTTCCATATTTTTGATCCAGAAGGGAAATCTTCTGTCGGCTCTGGAGAAAACAGACAGCAGAGAATCAGGTACGTCTTTTAAAAGTGTAACAGCTCGATGCTAACACGATCAAGCTAATATACCCACAGTGACGCTCATATGCTCATGATGAACAGATGTAATGATTATAATGCTACAGCAGCGTTTCTTAATTAGCAACGAACACATAATAAAGCTGGAGCTGAAGTGTTGGAGACACTTGGTGATAAACCAAAGTGCTTGACAGATTAAAAGTCTGACCTCACGGTGGCGCTGGAGGAAAGGTTACAGTCGAACACAGCTGTCTGAAACTGTAAAGCAGAAACTATTCGTCCATCAGCAGAAGATTAAACTGAAACTGTCCTGAGAATTGATTTGTTTCAGTTTTGTTTCTTCTGAAATGTGACAGTTTTACTACATTTCTCCTTTTTGTGCCTTTTGTAAGTCGATGGTCTGCGTCGGTGGTTTGTGGGATAAAAACAAACAATGTTTGTAAACAAAAAGTTTGAGGCTTTTATCAAACTAAGATCAAAGATCTGACTCACGTTAGAAGATAATCAGATAATTAAAAATACTTCTGATCTTTGATTTTCAGCTCAGATCAACATCCAGACTGAACGAACGCGTCGGCAGTAGAATCAGTTTTCAGTCAAACTTGAGTTGATTCATATTTTCTGACGTGTTCTGTTCTGTGTTCACAGAGGCCGGGCCGTCCGGATCCAAACCTCAGCCAAGGTGACGTCTTGATTTGAGTCTCACAGTAGAAGTCTGAACGCCTCGTTGTAAAGATGCATCCTGAAGTCGTCCTCTGTAGACTTCAGCCTTCAGTCATGACGATGGATGAAATTATTAATGACCGGAGTTCGATCAAAACATCTTGTCGCGTTGTGCTTGTGACTGTTTTCTTATGAACTAAACAAATAAATTGTTATCTGACAATGAGCAGCAAACACAAGGCCGTCACACAGTTTGGTGAAGCCAGCAGCGTTTGAATTGGTTCAGCATTATATCAATCAATCAATCAATCAATAATGAACGTGATCATAGCTGCTGCTTGACATGAGATCAGTCAACGTAATGATGAGTGATCGAATACTCTGATTACATGAAAGCACCAGCAGGATTACATCGTTTTAACCGTCCTGTGTTTGTGTCCTTGTGTCAGTGATGTCATCGATCTGCGGGATGATGATGACGATGAGGAGGAGGAGGAGGAAGGCGGCGTTTCAGCGTTCAGGGTCAGTAACTCTCCCATCAGATCCTTCACTCCGATCTCGGAGGCCGCCGGCTGCCTTATCGACTTCAAGAAACAGCATCGAACCAAGAAGCTGAGCCAAAGACGGAGATGAGGACGAGCGCCTGAAGACGGGGGGTGCTGGAAACCAGAGCCTTAACTGGAGACCCACAGAATCACCGGGTCGACACCAAGATCAGACGGACTTGTGTTGAACTTCTTGATGTCAGATTTTTGGGTATTTATGCAGGTGACTGGATACAAACAGAGCACTTGAATGTATTCAAAAGAAACCTGATGACTCGTTTTGTGCCACTAAATATTTCCTGTATTTCCATTGTGTTTGTGCTGAAGGTGTTTCAGACTACCTCTACATGCCTTGAAACATTTCCTTTGGGCTCCTGTCGAACACTTTGATTTGGCTCCAGTGTTAATATGCAGAGTGTTCATCAAACAACATATTACAGATCTCCAGCTTCAAGGAACCAGTGAGCTGAAGTCTCGTAGTCCACAAAACAATTCAGGAGCTTCACAGCAAAACAGCGTCGCAGCGTTCTCCTAAACAACTGAAGCAGCCGGAGACTTGATTTAAATCGTAAATAAATAAAAAAACGTGATATATAAAGTGTAATTCTTGTGTCTGGAAGCCCAGAGGTCTCAAATAGATTTGAAAAGATGTTTATTTACACCCTTGATGTGCGATCGAGCACATACACTCAGCAGCTACAGTGAAGATTTCTGTTTAAAGCGACAACGAGGAACTTTTAAGTGTTTCTGAAACCGTCTCTGATTCCTCTGATGGTTAAAAACGACCTGTAACTGCAAACTGGAGCATCAGCGAACAGACTGCTGTTTTTATATAGGTATTATTAACGCCTGTGTCGGGTCCGATCACATATATCACATATAAAATCACTTATACATACATTACATCATCGCGATCCATCCTGCGCTCTCTGTCGCCCGCTAACAGAGATCTTTACGAGGCGCTGGTGTCGTACCGGTTTTGTCCAAAGGGGCGCTAGAATCGACAAAAACTGAAAGTTCCTCGTCACCTGGGAGAGATTACACTGTTTTTTTACATTTTATATTGTTTTTAAATCAACATCTTCAGGTGTTCAGCAGAACGCTGCAACTCTGTTTCACTGTGAAGCTCCAGAAATGTTTTGTGGACGACGAGTCTTCAGCTCATCAGGAGGAGATGATGACTGGGTTTTCATTTTGGGTGAACTGTTCCTTTAAAAAATGAGCATTGAAGTTATTGTTTGTATCCATGGTAACTGCGAGTCGGTCTCAACAACTATTGGATGGATCACCATGACGACGATGATCCTTTAGCGCCACCGTCAGGTCAGGACAGGTTCGTGACGAGAGGCCGCTCACGCTAACGACTGAATTCAACTGCGACCATGTGTAGGCGCTAACATGTAGCGTGCTAACATTGTTAAACATCAGCGTTACTGAACTCAGATGCGCCATGCTAACACCGCACACGTTCACAGGGTGATGTTAGCACTTCAGCTAACATTCAGCAAACTACAGATATTACAAGTGTTTTCCTCGTCGCTGACCTCGTTGTTTTGTTGATGTCTGACGCTCATCGATGGAAAAACAGCCGAGCCAATCAGAGCTGCCTGAGAACAGAAGAACAGCTCATTGGCCGAGACACGAGGCGGCGTGAGGCGACCCGGCGGTCGGCCTCCGTCGCTGCTGGTTCTTTGACGTCGGTTTGGCGTGTCCGGACTCGTTAACATCAAATGTCTGAGATTAACATAACATGCTAACTGTAGCAGTGTTAGCATGCTAACATGCCAGCACTAGTATTCAGCCGACGCCTCGAACAGCTCAGAGGCTGAAATGTCCTAAAATGGCCGCCGTATTAAGAATAGACTTGCTGATTCGGGGGACGCGGAGGCCTTTCCAAGTAAAGTTAAATCAAAGTCTCTGAACTTTCCACCTTCTCATCAGTTAATCAGAAATTTAATTTCCGTTCACGTCTCTGATCCGATCAGAAAAAAGTGTAAAATCTTAAACTATTAATATTTTTTCTTGAACATACAAGATGAAACAAAAAAACTCCACCGTCGTCACTTTTCTAACCTCCTTGTCGTTCCTGTCGGACCCCTCGACACATTCGGCACGACGCAAATAAAGCCTGAAAACTCTGAATTCACCCTTTAAGAGGACAAACTGGCGGTGAGGCTCGTTCACAGCGGCACCGCGAGCTTCACGTCCGCTCAGAGCAGTTTGGTGGATCATTTCTCTGGAGACACGAAGATGTTTCGTCTTTATGTTTCGTCTTTCTTCTGTTGTTTGACTGCTCATAGTTTTGGCCTTGAATACTGTATCAGCACTTTAGAGTTGAATTTGCTAACTGATGTCACAAAACAGAAGTAAAGTCACTGAAACTGATGTTTTTGTTTCTTATTTTGTTCCAGGAACAGATTTCTGCTCCTGTCGTTACGTTTCGCTCTGAGGTTTCTGAGACGTTGAGGCAACATGGAGACTGTTTGTTGTTTTGTAAGAGTCGATGTCTCAACGTTCAGTTTCACCAACTGGGACAAAAAAACTGTCAGAGTTCACATCGAGGATGAAAACTGTGAAGTGAAAACTGTTTCCACTGTGACGACAACAGCAGCGTTGTAAAACAAAATACCCACAAAGTCAAACTTGAGTAAAAGTAAAGATATTGTGTTAAAATATTACGGATACGGGTAGTACTCGAGTAAAAGTCTTAGACTTAAGTATCAAAAGTAAAAGTACAAGTAAATTATACAAATATTTATACGATTCAGCATTTTTCTGAACATTGTAATCAGTGTTTTGTTTGTTTTTATAAATGAATATAAAGGTTTGTTACTGTGGCTCTGATGCAGCCTGCAAAGTAACTAGTAACTAAAGTTATCAAACACATGAAGTCGAGCCAAGAAAATGGAAATACTCAAGTAAAGTACAAGTACCTCAAGTTGTAGTTACATTCTGTCTGAGTACAGCTTTGAGGTTATTTACTGGAGTATTTCCATTTTCTGCTACTTGGTTTGCATTCTGGATCATATGTTTTACCTAATGTATTTGATTACTTTAGTTACTAGTTACTTTGTAGATTACATGCTGTATCAAAGCCAAAGCGACACACTTTAAAGTAATTAATTACAGATACACAAAAACACTGATTTATAACCTTAAGTCTTATAATTTACTATAACTTGTACTTTTGATACTTAAGTACATGTAATTAGATACTTTTACTCAAGTACTTTTCATATGAGAGACTTTAACTTCTACTGAAGTAATATTTTAACACAAAACTTTTACTCAAGTATGACTTCTGGGTACTTTTTTACAACACTGGTAGAAAGTGCCATGAAAATAAAAATACTCCAGTAAAGACCTCAGATGTGTACTTAGGTACACTACTTGAGTAAATGTACTTCGTTACATTACGCTACCATCACACACTGTACTCGTTTTTATAAGAAACTCAATAACTCGCAGCAGTAAAGTAACTTTTAACCGGTGATGATGATGATGGTGATGATGATGATGATGATGATGATGATGGTGATATTTTGGGGTCGCTGCGCTCCTTGTGCGTCTTTACGCGCAGCCGCCGCGAACCCAACGCGCTCTCCAGCGGCGTCCTGCGGAACCTCATCGGGACCAAACCACGCAGTCCTCTCGGTGAAGCTCGTCTGCCGTTCTTGTTGCGGGTTTTGTTTCGTGACATCAGCTGTCTGGATACGTGCCGCCGCGCGCAAACACGACAGCCGCACCTCGACATCGCGCGCTCAGACAAACCGACACACGAGCGTCTCCTCGTGTTGCGACACTGACTTGTGCTCAGATGCGGTTTGTGGGTGTAAACACACTCACACACTCTCACACACACTCACACACTCTCACACACTCTCACACACTCTCACACTCTCGTCTTCATTGAGGAAGTTGACTCCTGTCAGTGTGAGTCGCAGGACGCAGAGGTGAGTGGCTTTACTTCTTCACTTCACAGCAGGATTTCACATGTTAGATGAAGATGTTTGATGAAGTGGTGCCAAGATTCCCATTAAGGTGAAACCAGCAGACTGTGGATGATTTTAAAGGTTTCATCCTCGCTGAACTTCTCTGCTCAGTGTGAAGCAGCAGGACTCAACATCAGCTCCTTCTCTGCACCCAGAGACCCTCTGCTTCATCTTTACAGGGCCCTGGAGGGGTCCCTGAACGCTACATTTGAGAAACTTGAGCTGTATTTCCACCTGTAGAGTTGTGAGCTCATAGACCAGGAGTCTGCAGCTCTGCAGTGGCTTTGACATTTCACATGGAAATGAATATTTTCTTTTTAAATCATCACTGTTTTAGGCCGACAGTGTTTCTGACATTCTCCGACAGCCGGCACACAGGATCGTATCTGTTCTGTCAAGTTGTGATTGATTGATTGATCCTGAGTTAATATCAGGGTGTTTTATGATCAAGCCTGAGGGTTGATCGCTGTATGTGGCTGAGGGTTAAACAAAGGATTAACTCACACTGAAATGGACTGGAGGCTCCAGATAGATTAATTTGGCGAGTGACGGGGGCTGAAATGTGTCTTTGGATAGTAAAGGCTGCCGCCCCTGTCACAGACCGACTGGTCTGGTGTGTTTTCTGATGCCTTCAGGGACCAAAATGCTCCTTTAAACCTGCTTAGAGTGGGTCAGGTTTGTGCTGCTGATCCTGAAAAGTCAGATGATGTTTCAGGTGTCAGATTGAGATCTTTGGAGGAACAGCAGCTGAGATGAACCAACGCTAGAAAGTGTTTGACAGTCCGTCCCTGCTCAGGTGCGACTCTGACGGGGCGTGCCTCGAACTCAACCTCCGTAATTTGCATCCAGGTGAAAGAAACATGTAACGAGTGTTACAGGTTTCCATTCATACAGACAGCGACGGTGATATTATCTGACAGATTCCTGAGTGTGACTATAGAGGCAGAAATCCTCTAACTGGTTGGGTTTAACCTGAACATGTGGAGCCTCAGGTCCTGTAATGTGAGTAAAACAGACACTCCACCCAAAAACACAACAAGCACGTGATCCGAGGGTGTCGTCATCAGCCGGAGCTTCCTCTGAGGTCGCAGATGTCTCAACCTTTGTGTTGCAAATTATTTACTTCACTAAAAGTAGCAACAGAAATAAAAGAAGTCAAAGTGTAGAAGCATCAGCGTCTCTTTGTGCAGGATGATCGTCCTGTCCCGCGTCTTCTCGAAATGTGACCGGTGATTTCAGTATTCAGGACCTTTTTTCCAGGAGAGAAGCTTCCTTTAAACAGACAGGACCCACAGGACGACGTGCTCTGTGGTTGGATGATGTAGCAGCAGGTGGAAGTGAAATAACGGTTTTTGTTCCCACTTTAACCTCGACTTTAAAATCGGCAGTTCATTTAGGCGGGGCGAGTTTATCTGTACGGCACAAATTCAGACACAAGGCGACTCAAAGTGCTTCACGGGAAACAAATGAAGACTCAAAACATCAGAACGAGTTAAGAAATAGGAAAATAAGTTGAGTCTAAAACATCTAAAAAGAAACGGTACAAAGAAATCTCTACAGGAGGCGTGAAGGACGTCGTTTCCTCTGGTTATTTCCAGAGACGTGGACTCGAGTCAGTCTGTTCTGATGACTTGCAACTTGACTCGACAGAAAATAAATGACTTGAGACGTGACGACTTGTCTGCATATCTACGTATGTCTTGTATATTTGGGTGCACTGACCCTTTAACCTCAAAAATTAAATCCATCCAACGTTTCTTGAGATATTTAAGTGGTGATGTGTGACCAACGTGGCTAGCTGCTATCGTGGCTAATAAAAAAATCAGACGGATGAATTATTGTCTTCAGGTCGTAACTGGTCGGCTTCAGGCTCCAAAACCAATATTGATTAAAGGGGAGTCAGCTGGTCAGGAGGAACAAATATTTGAACATCTTTTTTAAACCACAAGAGTGAAACTATCTCGAAGCAGAGTCATCGGACGACTTCCTCAGGAACTTGATCTCGTTATTACTGTGAATCTCACGTCATTGAACTGTTTTATAGGTTCGTTCAAAGTATTATAAGTCGTGTGTGTGTCGGATTAGCAGAAGCACATTTTTCTTTCATCTGTGGATTGTGTGTCTTTCTATTGAAACATATTTGTTCCTTAAAGTCCTTCGTTCCATCTTCTGCCCATCAGATAAATAAATGAACCCTTTAAAACAAGGCGAACTTTGGCTCAACATGAGGTTTGATTTAGTTTGGAGCATTAAAACATTAAAATACATTTCATAATGCAACTTACAATATGTAGGAGATCTGAGTATTAGTATTTTTAATTACCAACTTATCCAAGATGACGTTTTTTAGCTGTGATATACGTTACGTATACGTTTGGGATAACAATATTCAGTTCTTTAAGGACGATATAGAGACGAGATCTCCTGTTAGAGAGACTTTGTGTTTTGGGGATCTTACGTTAGCCTACTAGCTGAAATAGTAGCATCTACATAGTTATATCACAGCTACTGAGCTTCAAACTTTAAAAATATAATTAGCATGTAGCATAGCCCAGTCTCTTCTTTCTCTCCAGTCAGTTGGCTAACATGTAGCAGCTACATTACAGCTCCTAGCACGCCTGTTAGAGAAACTCTGTGTTTTCGGGCTGTTATGTTAGCTTACTAGCTAAAAAATGTAACATATACAAAGTTATATCACATCTACTGAGACTAGCTGAGCTTCAAACCTCAAATTAGCCATGCTAGCTTACAAGTATCTAAGCTAGTAAGCTACTGAATGTCTTTGTTATGAAAACTTAGCATGTAGCATATTATTTTATCTAATCCTAGTTTCTTCTTTCTCTCCAGTCAGTTGGCATTTAGCAACATTTAGCAGCTACATTACAGCTCCTAGCACGCCTGTTAGATAAACTTTGTGTTTTTGAGCTGTTATGTTAGCTTACTAGCTAAAAAATGTAACATCCACAAAGTTATATCACATCTACTGAGACTAGCTGAGCTTCAAACCTCAAATTAGCCATGCTAGCTTGCAACTATCTAAGCTAGTAAGCTACTGAATGTCTTTGTTATGAATACTTAGCATGTAGCATATTATTTGATCTAATCCCAGTTTCTTCTTTCTCTCAGTAGTGTTAGCGAACATTTAGCAGCTAAATTACACCTCCCACGAGTGTTTGTGTCTAAGAGCGCTGGCTAACCGTTGTCAGCTAAATAACACAGGCTATTTGCTAAAACGACAGAGAGTTTGACACCGGCTTGTCTTAAAACATAAACAGGGCTTCATATGTCTTTGTAATTTGGGTGCACTGACCCTTTAACCTCTCCTGTCCAGGTAAAGCAGAGCAGCAGCAAACGGCAAGATGAGCGCGCTGATTTCCAAGAAGGCCAAAATGAGCGGCGACTGTTCGGTCCTGCACCTGGACGGCATCCCCGAAGACACGCTCAGCAAGGTACGTGACACCTGAGGACGAGGCGTGTTTGTTGTTGTTGTTTTGTTCAGTCCAGAGGGTTGTTTACGCTCCCAAATGAGAAAATGTTCCAGTATATAATTATTTTGTGATCTGTGAAAGTCTTTATCTGCTTCAGGCTGCCAACAACCTTTTTCCTTCACCATGTGGGGAACAGGTTGCCTGAGCGACTGCGTTAGTTTCTTTCCATCCATGTGTTTTAACTGTCGTTACGCAACACTTTGCCAGGAATACTCTCAGATTAAGAAATCGCAGAGTTTATACAGAGTCTGACTCAGACATCAGGATCAGTCACAGAACATTCAGCGCCATAAAAAATGACTCGATTTCCTCAATTTTTACAGTTTTTAGCTTCGTGACCGCGAGTCACCAGGTTCAAGTTACTGTAAAAACACCTCAGAGGGGCCGACGGAGGAGTCAAACCCGACACTCCTCTTTGTTTCTTTCTGAGTCGGCGTGTTGTTTCCCTCCCGTTTCTTCTAACTCTCGTGGTTACACCCGTTCTCCATCGCAAAAGCAGGAGGATCCTCCCGTTACGTGGTGATCTGGTTTCTACGCTGCTCATCACCTGCAACAAGACTAAATGCTCACAGACGTGGACACAAGACGTTGTTTTGGCAGCAAGTTTAAAAGCTCTACATGTTTTTATAAGAGCTATTCAAGTACATCTACGTTTCTTAATCACCTTTATGTAAAGTGGTTTTCATCACTGGTGGCAGGGTACGCCATCCTCCTGCAGCCTCACTGTTTACAGCTCACTCTTATCAGACCTGCATTGAGTCAACAGACCATAGTAACACGTCGCGCTGCTGTTCTCCAGGACGCAGATCGTATAAACATAAAGGATCCGACTCTGTTTGTTTCATGTCACCACTTCTCAAACGATCAGCAACAGAGAAGGTGACGGACGCTGAAGACCTGGAAGCTCCTTTAGACGTATTTCAGGGTAAAGATTAGCTCTCGTTAGCATTCAGCCGCTTCCTAGTGGATGTTTCTATTTGATTGCATCGAGTTGAACTTCACGTCCGTGTTGAAATAAACGTGTCCACGTTGTTGTCGTGTGACATCATCACACGGTTGTTAGCCAGCTAGGAAGTGGTTGAATGCTAACGTTAGCTGTCGTCTAACGAAAGCTAACGGGTCGTCAAAGATGTTGTTAAATCTTGAAATATTGTCCGATGTCCTTTTTGTTCAGTTGCTAATCAATCAGGGCAACAATTTCTCACATTCCCGTCATTTAAAGGACATTTAGCCGGGAACAGTTTCACATTCGAGCACGATGTCGATCAGGTCTGTTACAGGAAATGAGATGTGTTTGTCACAAGTTTCGCTCTGACGGCAGCTGTTGCTGGTGCAAATGTTGCACATGTGACACTGCGGCAGATTTTGTTTTAGTCCCTCAAATATTTCAGAAAAAATATCTTTACGGCTTCAATATTACATGAAATCCTACAACAAAAAAAAAGGTCAGAGCTCAATTTGTTTTAATCTTCGTCCTCGCTCGGACTGAAGAAGTAAACTAAAAGTACAACAATTAAAAAACACAAGTAAAACTCCTCAGTACAAAAATATCAGCATCATTTTCGAGTACTTTATATTTCTACTCCACATTTCACAGACAAATATTCTGCTTTTAGCTTTATAATATGATATTATTACATCAATAAGTCTTCACTGACCTACAGGGAGACATTCACAAGCTACCCTACATGAAATAATATACAGTATATAATATATAATATATAAATATATAATAATATAATATACATTATTCTGTTAAACCTTTACTTCTTGGTACTTTAAGTACTTTTTGGTACTTGAACTTGTAGCAGAGTATTTTTAAACTGTGTAACTTTAACTGAAGTAAACGATCATAGTGCCTCCAACACTGGTTCACTGTTACTGTGTATTTTGTGTATATTTGCACGGTGACTTACTGAATATTACAGGCAGGCTGAGGCCCTTGTTAGATCTCGCAATGGTCCGAACAATCAGAGTCATAATGTGAGCATGAAGTCGGCCTCACCTCCTCTGAGGTGACGGCAGGAACGAGCTTGTCGAGACAAGAAAGGGAGGAAATCATCTGAGGGGAGGAGGTGAAGACAGAGAGAGAAGAGGGGAGACGAGACCTGAACGAACACGCCTCTGGAAAAGTACTGTGAGAAGAAGAAATGTATGTTTGTATCCAAACTTCATGCCGGCGTCTGTCGCAACAAGCTGCGGTCCTGATCCTGGTGCTGATCCTGATCCTGATCCTGATCCTGATCCTGGTGCTGATCCTGATCCTGATCCTGATCCTGGTGCTGCAGCAGGATCAGGATCAACTCACAGACTGTTGGGAAATGTTTCCACAGACTGTTACATTAAAACAATGTATAATAAATCAACTTTATTTATTTATAGTAGGCGACCTTTCATGTGAACAATCCAATGTGCTTCAAACTAAATACAAATAAAAGAAACATGCAAAGAGTCGAGAGATTAAAAGTGACATGAGGGAAAATAAAAAAACAGTTAAGTAATAAAGCTGAAGTGTATTTTTAAGTAGCCTTTATGTTGTTTGATAAATTCAGCACTTAAAATAGTCAATCCTGATCTTTATCTCAACATGTTTCATATCTGTAGCAGAGAAAACAACAACTTTTAATTAACGCACCATTATTCAAAACCCTTCCTCTAGTTAATGATGGTGTTCATGTCGATGTGATGTCAGTGAAGCTTTTGTAAAACCAAAAATACAAGAACAAAAGTATCCAGAAACTGTGTAGAAGATGCTTCTCTGGCTAACAGGCTAGCCGTCACATGCATATTAAATGCTTTTAAAGGATTTTGTTTTAAATCAGCTGGAAACATTAAAAAGTCAGCTGGATGAGGAGTTTTCCACCAACTCAGTGACATAGTGTTAGTTAGCGAGCTAGCCAGCTACATCTGATAGCATCTGCCGAGAAAAGTTGTCTTTTCAGCAGATTCAATCTGCGGCTGTCGTTTAGAGTTGAACCGCCTGCTTTTGTTTACACGTGGGTGAAACCAAAGACCTGTAGTTACAGATATTTCTGCAGATTTTGATGGTAAAACCATAAATGTGCCGTGTCCAAATGGATAGCTCGTGTAACGTTAGCAATCGTAACGTGAGCAGGCAGTTAATCAGGAATATGCTGATCAGACTTGCAGAAATCTGCGATCTGAGAAGTTTTTGTTTATCTTATCAAACTGATCTGGTAACCAGATGAAAGTCTGGTTCTTATTCAGCTGCTGACTTTTATTTGACACCGTATCTCCTTTATATCATCCTCATATGAATTATTTTTGGGGGCATTGCAGCAGCAGGGCTGTTGAAACTTGTCTGAGGTATGTCAGACGCTTATAAAAACAATGATGGTGAGAAAATCCAACCAGCCAAGGAAAATATCCACCATCGCACCACGAACGGGTTCTGTCTGATCCGGTCTGAGCCTCCATGTTGAAACCTGGATGTACAGAAACGTGGGAGTCCCTGAACTCACCCAGCGCCTTCAAAGACGTCCTGCCCAGACACATTTCACAGATTCACTCACTCAGCTGTAAAGGTGTGTTACCTCAGGTGTGTCTGGGAAAGCTTATAGGAGTTAGTTTGGTTCATTTGACCTGATGAAGACACAGACATCGAAAAAACAACGTTAGCAACAAAGTTGACCAAGACGACAAAGTGATTATAAACCAAACACAACCAACAACAGAAGCAAACACACAAAGTTTTATGGCTATTTTATGTTGTGTTATGTTACATAACATAATGTAAAATAACATAACATAACTTAACACAACATAACATAAAATAACATAAAAATAACATAACATAAAAAAATTATTATGTTGTGTTATGTTGTGTTAAGTTATGTTATGATATTTTATTAAATGTTAAGTTATGTTATGTTGTGTTATGTTATGTTGTGTTGTGTTATGTTTTGTTAAGTTATGTTATGTTATTTTATTTTATTATATGTTAAGTTATGTTATGTTGTGTTATGTTGTGTTATTTTATGTTGTGTTGTATTATTTTATGTTATGTTGTGTTATGTTAAGTTATGTTATGTTGTGTTATGTTATGTTGTGTTGTATTGTGTTATGTTGTGTTAAGTTATGTTATGTTATGTTATGTTATTTTATTAAATGTTAAGTTATGTTATGTTATGTTATGTTGTGTTAAGTTATGTTATGTTTTGTTATTTTATTAAATGTTAAGTTATGTTATGTTATTTTATGTTGTGTTATGTTATGTTATTTTATTTTATGTTGTGTTATGTTAAGTTATGTTATGTTGTGTTATGTTAAGTTATGTTATGTTATGTTGTGTTGTGTTGTTATTTTATGTTATGTTATGTTATTTTATGTTATGTTGTGTTGTGTTGTGTTGTGTTATGTTCAGTAAACAACGTCCTCTTGCAATAAGTTCAGTTCAGAAAATGACACAAATCTTTGCTGAAACATTTCTCTAAAAACAAAACTCAAATCTTTGATCTTCTTGTTGTCTCAAGCTTACGTTTGACTGTATCATCCAAACAGAAGTTTACTTTGTGGCGAGTGACAGACAAAACTTCACAGACAACACAACTAATGCGGTCGATAGAAACAGTACACGAAGCTGCACATGACTTATATATGACTTTATGCTCCACACCCTCACCCCTTATGTCTGAATGTCACCCAACCTGAGTCTTAATCCTGAATGACAACATAACAGCAGCTGATGAGTCAGCTCATATTTGAGTGATGAGAGTGGCTCTTTGGCACGTTGTGCTCGATTTCTGCTCATTTTCAGTCGTTTCTTTGTGTATTACATTAAGATCCTCGACTCACATCTTCCTGGACGAACCAGTCGGACCAAAAGTTAGACTTAAAGCACACGGTGCTGCTCACACCTGTATGTTCCTCTGTAGAGAACAACATAGATGCAGTTTTGGTGTTTACAGCTTTTAAAAGCTGTGCAGAGTTTTTGTTTCCAGCTTTAAAGGAAACAGGAAGACAAACGTGAATAGTTGCTGCCATCTCCAGAGGATCATTACATGCTGTGCCAGCCAGGCCTCTTCCTGCACAACATGACTCAGTTAACAGAAACACAGTCGACACATACGAACATTTTTATTTTCTGCAGGTCAGACGTGTTATAAACTGAGTGGTCGGCAGTTACAGGGACGAACATCAATGTTAGATTTTCTCTAATTTTCAGAGTGAGATAAGATCTGTGGACCAGGCGATGTCAGAGGATTAATGGTTGAATTTACCAAAATATTTTACTTTACCTATTTTAAGCACGGTGAAATTACAGGATGTAATAAACTTTCAGCAGGACAAAGAGAAACACCTCTTCAAGAGAGTCGAAGGGGAGGCAAGAGGTGTTTTTTATTTGTGTGTGTGTTTTAAAACACTTTGTAAAGTGTATAATTAACATCCTATGAGTATAAGGAAACAACATTGTAGTAATTAAATATAAACATTTTATAAAACAAGATTTACAGTTGAGTTAAAGTGCTTTTAATGATAAGTTCTGAATGGAATAAAAAAACAAATAAATAAAATATAAGATTGAATGAAATAAATGAATACATTTGTTATAATAAATAACATACAGCGGGTAAAGGATCTGCATGAGGTGACCTCTGAGTCAGAACCATCAGTGGAAGAAGAAGAAGAAGTACTCAAATCAAGTAGAAGTCTACATTTAAAGTTTTACTCACTAACTACCCAAAGTAAAAGTAAAAGTACTCATAACGCAGAATGACCCGTTACAGAATAATGTTTGTTATATAATTGGATTAATTATTGATGCTCATCACTTTAACGTTGCAGCAGGTAAAGGTAGAGCTCGTTATATACGTTACTGCTGGGTAGATTGTGAGTTTCCCGTCTTGTGCGTCACTGAAGTGTTATTGATATAATGGTTACATAACTTATTTGTTGATTATATTTTGAATTATGATTTAACAAAATGATGAAAAACAGTATGAAGTATAATATCCTCCACTGAACTGCGGTGAGAATGCAAACACTCGTGTAAAGTACAGTTATAGATCATTGTGTAACATTTAATCACTGCTCCTGTGTATTGATCATTTCTTTATTTCACAATCACTGACTCAGACCTGTCAACCAATCACTGAAGGCCATTAAGTCCATTCATGAAACGTGATGTCATCCGCAGCCTGAGGTTCAGCCTCGCCTCGTCTCTTCGTTCTGATTTACTGGAACTTGAAGGATCACGAAGCTTAATAATGACGACTGTTTAATTATAGTTTCATTATGTTATTATGCAGCTGCGTCAGAGCAGCAGCGACTGGTGTTGATGAAACGCTGCCATCTTGTGGATTAATTATATAAAAGACACTTTTTTAAAAACATTTTTTCATTATTATTTTTAATTAACTGATTTAAATTGCCTCATTGCCTCCTGAAATGTCTTAATCCTGGTTCAACCATTATTATTATTATTATTATTATTATTATTATTATAATTATTATTATCATTATTTAAGTGTATTATTTATAGGAAGTATTATTTACCGTTCGTTCTGTGTGGACAACAAAATGTAATATTAATTTGTATTAGTGTGTATGTAAATGTTCTGCATAATATACAATTTATATTTACAGAAAATTGAAATAAACAAATTAAACAAAATCAAAGAAAAAGATCCAAAGAAAAAAAAACAGCAAATAAACAAACAAATGAAGCAAACCTGGACACATTATAATTTAAGGCAGCGCAAGATAGAAACTCTCTTTGTGTTTCTATTTATTTGTTATTGTCAGTTCAGTTTGTACAAATGCAAATTGACACGTGTGTGTGTCTTTGTGTGTTTTGTGTGTGCAGGTGCAGGACTACCTGGAGCCTTTCCGTCTGTCTCTGGAGAAGCTGCAGGAGGTTTCTGCTCGGCTTAGGAAAGATCTGATTCGAGGTTTGGGGAAACACAGTCATCACAAGGCGGCCGTCAAGATGCTGCCCACGTTCGTCAGGGCCACACCGGACGGGACGGGTGAGGCTGTTTAAGTTTTACTCACATAGATGGAAAGATGGGAAAGTTACATCATTGTTGTTTCTACCAAGAGGGTCCAACTGTAGACGACACACCTGGGGACTGGAAGAAAGTGGAATCACTTCCTGTCTGCTGCAAAGCTATAAAAACAAATAGGCAGAATCGGGATAACGATGAAGAATGAAACGTTCAAACATGCTCCAGCTTTTTTTTCTACTCTTTTCACCCTTTCGTCAACCGATCCGTTGTTTCTCCCGGCAGAGAGCGGCGACTTCCTGGCGTTGGATCTCGGTGGAACAAACTTCCGAGTGCTTCACGTCCGTGTGGTGGAGGAGGAGCAGAAGATGCTGAAGATGGACAGTCAGATCTGCGCCATCCCACAGGAAATGATGCTGGGGACTGGAGAGCAGGTGACACAAACAAAAACAAAAAACAAGTAATGTAAGAAAACAGAAACAGAAAACATTAGAGGAAGAAACGAAAAACAAAAGTATGAAATGCTAAAATGGGTCAACAAATATACTTGGGCCCGCCCGAGGAAAGTATAAAGTATATTTCATACTTTTATTTGGGGGTCCTGGTAGAATAAGTTTACATACTTTAATTCTCATAAAACACATTATTTTTCTCATATCGCTGCAGCATCCCCTTTACACACTGTGTCTTGAACGTTGCGTTTTAGCTACAGAGTGAGACATCTCGCCTCTGTTCAATCTTTAATTTGACATCAGGATGTAGCCAATCAGAGGCAGAGTAGGGCGGGTCATGCCGAGCAAGGTAGTGTGATCTAAAATAACGCCGCTACAGCAGTAGCAACTGTTTGTCTGCTGAGTGACTGGAGTGTTTATATTTTATAAGATATATATATAAATATATATATTTATATAACGCCTGTTACATAGTGATGCAGATAAGTTACAGAAGTAAAGGCTCGACTCAGAACCACGAGTGTTTTCTGAGTAACTCCCTTTGGGTTTTTTCTTTTTTCTGAACTTTTACATGCACAAAAAAGCTTCATAACACAATAAAGTCAAGGCAAAAACCCACAAAAGCAGAATATGACCTCTTTTACACAGAACTTTGGGCCCACTGGTTTACCTCATCAGGACATCTCTACTGTCCGTTCACGTCTTGTGAAATATTTAAGATGTCACGATTAAAAGTCCGTCCGTCTCTGTGCAGCTGTTCGACCACATCGCGGCCTGTCTGGGCGACTTCCTCGTCTCTCAGGATCTGAAGGGACACACTCTTCCTCTGGGCTTCACCTTCTCGTTCCCCTGTGAACAGCTAGAGATCGACAAGGTCTCACACACACACACACACACACACACACACACACACACACACACACACACACACAATGAGCCTCATGTAAAAAACAGTCGTACGAACAGATTCGTTATAAGATAATTTGCTGTTTTTACACATTTTCTGGCACTTTACATTTTCTCTGAGGAAAGAACAAAATATACGAGTGTTACAGAGTCGTGTCTGCCGTCTGCAGTGGTGGAAAGTAACTAAGTACATTTACTCACACGCTGTACATAAGTACACTTTTGATACTCCACTACATTTGAGAAGGAGATATCTCACTTTTTTAATCCACTGAACAAAGATTTTTGCACACAAAACATGTGACAACGTCCAAGTAGAGCTGAGTCGATTAATCCTCAGGCAGAAGTCACTTTAATCATGAGATGTTTGAAAAACGTTTGTGCTTTTAAGAGAGTTTGAATGAAAAACTCATCAGAGGAAAACAAGTCTGGTTATGGAAATGAAAAGTCTTTTGTCTTTTGTAGTCACTTTTGGGCAACTGTGTCTCCACAGAGCATCCTGATCCGCTGGACCAAAGGCTTCAAATGCTCCGGCGTGGAGGGAAAAGACGTGGTGAAGCTTCTGAAAGAGGCCATTCAGAGGAGAGGGGTCAGTCTGAGAGCTGCGTCGATGAGCCCATCGATTATAAACCTACAATCAATGTGACGCTCTGCAGTTTCTCCTGTATCTGTGTGTGTGTGTGTGTGTGTGTGTGTGTGTAGGCAGGTTATTTGGTATACGATTATAAATAGGAAGGACGTAAACACGCCCGTCTGTCGCTGTGTGTCTCTGCAGGATTATGATATAGGTTCAGTTGCCATGGTGAACGACACGGTGGGCACGATGATGAGCTGCGGCTACAGAGACCAGAGCTGTGAGATCGGCATGATCATCGGTAACCTGATCAATAAGTAAACAACGACGGGAGGTCGTCCATGAAGTCTGACTTCAGTCTGACTCTGATAGTGTAGAAATACTTTATTACAAATCAAAGTACTGTATTCAAAATGTAGTAAAAGTAAAAGTATTTGCACCAAAATATACTCATTGCTTATTTGTAATCACTTTAAAGACTCCTGTGTAGCAACTAACGATTGTTTTCATAATCGATCAACCTGTTGATTATGTTCTTGATTTATAGATTTGATGTTTTCAATCAGTGTCGAAGAAGACGTCCTCAAATGTCTCGTTTTGTCCACAACCCAAAGATGTTCAGTTTACTGGCACAGAGCAGGAAAGAAACAAGAAAGGGTTCATATTTAAGAAGCTGGAATCAGAAAGTTTGGGACATTTTTTCTTTAAAAATGACATAAACGCATTAATCAATTATCAAAATAGTTGATTTAATAGTTTTCTTGAGATCTCAAGAAAATGATTCCCTTTTTCTCAGGAAAACAATATTTGTTATTCTGTGTTAAACACATAAATAACTTGTGATCTCATGAGTGAGTATTATGGGAAACCTGACAGAATAACGTGTTTTATTCATGTCAGAAAATGGTGAAAAATCATCAGTCAGTGTTTCCTGAAGCTCAGGATGACGTCGTCAAATGTTTTGTTTACTGTCAAGAAATCAGAAAATATTCACATTTAAAAGCTGAAATCTGAGAATTTCAGACATTTTTATCTAAATAAATAAATCACATAAACTGATTAATCGATTATCAAAATAGTTGGTGATTAATTTTACAGTCAGCAGCAAATCAATAAATCGATGCAGCTCTATTTATCTGTAATAATACATCATCATTTATTAGTTGATTTATAATTTGTATCAATAATTGAACAACCTGAGAGAATCTGATTTACTCTCTCTCCTGCTTCTCTTCTTCTTCTGCAGGAACAGGAACCAACGCCTGCTACATGGAGGAGATGGCGAACGTGAAGCGGGTGGAGGGCGAGGCCGGCCGCATGTGCATCAACACAGAGTGGGGCGGCTTCGGAGACGACGGCTGCCTGAGAGACATCCTGACCGAGTCTGACTCGGAGGTGGACGAGACGTCCATCAACCCCGGCGTCCACACGTACGTATGAAGATCATTTTGAAGATGTTTTTCTGCCTCCCAGAATAAATGTTGCCGGTGTACATAACTGCAAACCACAGATACGTTGCAACTTTACGTTTCTTCATGTTCAGTTTTCAGTTTCATGCCGTGACAGCGCTGCTTATGATCTGGTTAGGGTTCGGAAAAGATCACGTTTTGGCTTAAAATACCTGCTTTGTCAAGAAGACATCATTTTGTTGACGGTAAACATGTCAGATCTTAAAAAAAGACAGCAAACATTAACCAATATAGGCTTCTTCTTTGTCGTCCCCAGACTCCCTTGAAAAATCGCTCAATTTTTTGATTTGTTGTGTTTAATGAAACTTTATAAACTTTGTGAAACTTCGGCAAATGTTCCACATTAAGTTTTTTCTTTCTTTGTGTAAAAAAACACGTTGCGTCATTAAGATTCATCCCCTGAGGATCATGAATGTCTCACAACAATCCATCCAACTGTTGTTAAGATCAGAAAGTCAAGATAGAAATGTGTTTTTAAAAGTGTTTTAAAATCTGGTCTCTTGTCGTCTCGTTGCAGCTTTGAGAAGATGATCAGCGGGATGTATTTGGGAGAAGTCGTTCGTCTTGTCCTGGTGAAGCTGACGAAGGAGAAGCTGCTGTTTAAAGGACAGACGTCAGAGGATCTGCTGACCCCGAACACATTTCTGACAAAGTTCATCTCTGAGATTGAGGAGTGAGTGTCTGACAGAGAAACACAGATTAGTCTCTCTCAAACTAAACTACTTTGTTCAACTTAACATTTTGTTTCCTCACTGATCTGTCACTTCCTGTGTGTGTCCGTGGTTCAGGGAGGACAGCGGTCTGGAAAACACGCAGAATATTCTCACTAAGTTGGGTTTGAAGTGGGACGACGTCGACGCCCGCGTGGTGCGTCTGGTCTGCGACACCATCTCCTCGCGCTCAGCCCGCCTCTGTGCCGCCGCCCTGGCAACGCTCGCCAACCGCATCCGCGTCAACCGCAGACTGGACCATCTGAAGACCACGGTGGGGGTGGACGGGACGGTGTACAGGAAACACCCAAAGTAAGACAGAAGTTATTTAAAATGATTCAAACTGATTTAAATTTGAAGGCAGATGATGTGTTTGGTTGCAGTTAAAGGGTGAAACTTTACTCTAACGGGACATAAAATGATAATAAATTATTTATTACACATTCAAATTTACTCCTAAGTAGAAATAAGAGCATTTTAAGTGTGTTAGGAACGTAAACTCTACTGTGTTCATGACTTAAAGGATAAGTTCAGCCAAAATTGATAATTCGGACATTATTTACTCACAAAAAAAACAACAACAACAAAAAACATAAAATGGCTCCAAACAGCTCGTCCGGTGTAATCAAAGTCTCTGAGATCACAATTGATTTGAAGAGATGTTATTTACAGCAGCTACAGGGAAGATTTTGATTTAAAAGAAGGTGTAAATGTCAAACCAATGTGTGATCTCGGGCGTCTGCAGACTTGTATTACGCCAGACGAGCTGTGTGGAGCCATTTCATGGGTTTTTTGGTCCACAGCTACGAGCCGAGAGG
This sequence comes from Pagrus major, assembly GCF_040436345.1. Taxonomy (NCBI): domain Eukaryota; kingdom Metazoa; phylum Chordata; class Actinopteri; order Spariformes; family Sparidae; genus Pagrus; species Pagrus major. Next base: position 29,345,227 of record NC_133227.1, on the reverse strand, counting down.
TGAAATATATAAAGAGAAGAGCCGTGGGGAACTCCAGACTTCACATCAGTAAATATTGAAGCAGTATTATTAGAAGAAACACATCGTGTTCTGTCCGATAGGTAAGACTTTAGCCGAGCGAGAGCCGGGCCAGAGGTGCCAAACTGACTTTCAAGTCGGTCGGACAGTAGCTGAGATCCAGTAACAGAAGCACCGAGGTAGAGTTTGAGTCCAGAGTAAGTGGAAAGTCATTTACCATACCGGCCTTCATGTGGGTTGCTAGGGCTAGGTGAGCCCACACCTGGGCTCACCTAGCCCTAGCAAACCCACATGAAGGCCGGTATGGTAAATGACTTTCTACTGAAACAAGTCCAGTTGTCTACGATACAGCACCTAGAAATATTTAACGTTGCAGGTCCCGGTGACGGCCGTAGATCCTTAAACCGTTTTGATGGTCGGTGCTGCAGGAGGACAACGTCTCCAAACATGAAAATAACAGAAATATAACACGAAAATGTTACTTGAGGCCATTAAATGTCACACAGTTTGATCTGACCTGCTGATAACACTCATTATTCCCTCTGTCACATTAACAGCAGATGATACGTTACTGGACGTGACAGTGATGTCGCCTCGGGGCTTCTTCAGCGCTCAGATAGATATTAAAATGCAGTTTTTGCTCTGCGTGCAGCCTCTGATATGACTGAGTATAATTTTCACATCATTCACTCAAAAGACACATTTGATGGGAGTTAGTTTGTGAAACAGTTTTGAACCTCTTGCTGGCTGCTAAACACCAACATTTAACACGATACGAACCCGTTTTAGGCTTGAAAAAGAAACAGCCATCTGGTGTTTACTGAAAAAACAACATTACGTCCAGTTGTTAAAACAAATTCTGTCATTTTAGTGTTTTTTTGGGTTTAAGTCGAACTGTCATTGAGCCGAGGACGAGAGGAAACAGCCTCTTCTCAAATGAAGCAGCAGGAAGTCCTGAGTTTGTTTGTTTTCTCTGAGTTTTTGAGAAGATGTGAAATGATATCGACGTGTCGGTGCGAGCCGGCAGGAGGTGGCGCTGGTTGTTGACTCGCTGACAAACTTCCTGCCTTTGTGAGAAGAGAAGAGCAGCATGTTTGAGTCAAATCTGCTCCTGCAGGATTATTTTCCTTTAATCTGTTTAACGACACGTTTCTGCTGCAGATCTCTCAGTGTTTAAATTATACCGGCACTAAACTGGAGTTTTTATTTGGCCGTATCACGTTCGCTGTTTATTATATTATGACCACATTAATATATGATGCACATTAATCTGCACTTCACTGAGTTTCTTTGTCTCAGATTTTGTAAATGAAGTCGACTCTGATCTAAAATCATTTTCTCACGATGGAAGAGATTCTGTATGAAATTATGAAATAATATATTTTATACTCTCTCCTCCTCCTCCTCCTCCTCCTCCTCCTCCCCTCTGTAGTTTCAGCGAGGAGCTCCAGGCGACGGTGCGCCTCCTCGCCCCCAAGTGTGACATCACCTTCCTCGTCTCGGAGGACGGCAGCGGGAAGGGCGCTGCCATGGTAACAGCCGTGGCGCAGCGGCTGGCTCTCCAGTCCCGACTGTTAGAGGACAGCGACGGCGAGGACGAGGATGAAGAGGAGGAGGAGGAGGAGGAAGACAAATAAGAGCAGAGGGGATGTAGATGATGCACAAACAGAGTCTGAAAGCTTTTTTCTGTTTTTAAAGCATGAAATATATTGTTAATCTTTATGTGAATAAGTTTCACTTCACTTTCGCTTCCTGTTGAAAACTCTGAAATGTTTTCACATTAAAGATTCTTCGTGGAGTTTCTGACCTCGAGTTGTGTTGTAGAGCTTTTTTACGTCATGTATCCTTGTAGATTAACTACGTACTGAATCAAAACAACTCCCTCCTCTGACTCCTGACAAACGACAGCGACCTCAACCTCCACCCTGTTGTGACTTCCTCATTTGCAGCTGTAACATTACTACGGTCACTAGAGGTCGCCACCGACTTCGCCTTCTTCTGACTTTCATACAGAAAATGTGCTTTGGATTATTGTTAATGTGGCTGAGAACAAACAGATACAATCAAATATGTTTACATGAGAATCCAGCAAAGACAGATTCATATCATAACATATCACAACAACTGAAGAGGGCATTAAAAAACAAAAAAACAAAATAGAGTATATTAAAAATGTGTATATAACAAATTATAAGGGATGCACGATATGGTTTTTTTTCAGTCGATACAATAACCGATAAGTACCTGACTCTCACGGCCGATACCGATAAAATAACCGATGATTGAAACACCTGAGTGTAAGAAAGGCTCAGATGTAGCGAGCAAAGACGGTTTATTTCATATTCAATAGCTGTGATGAGATTTTATGCTTAAACTTGAAGATTTTTCCCCTCGTGTTGTGTTTCTTTGTCCACATCAGTCACGACATGTGTCACACATCCTTAGAAATGATTGTGGGTTTGGAAACTTGATACTGTTTCCTTGGGTTTGTATTATTTCATGAAGCTGCACCACTTTTAAAGAAATAAACACAAAAGTAATTAATTTTTATCAGATTATCTGAATTAATTTGAGGTTTTAGCTCCTTGGCTGTCTTTACGTTCTTAATCCAATGATTGTTTTTGCGGTCGGCTTCCCGATCACTGCTCCGTCCACGCTGCCAACGCTGCAACTCTTCGGCTTTAATCACAGTTTGTTGCTTGTTTCTACAAGCTTGTATTATTACAGTTATCCTATAAAAAAAAAAAGTCTCTGTTGTATCGGGAAGGAATGAGTCAGCGGTGGGGAGATGAGTAAGAGACATGATGAAAAAATTATTTGAAATCAACCTGCCAACAAGAGCTTCAGTGTTTTTAAAGTCGTTTTCGGTGCTAAACATCTGCTGTTTAAATAAAGGGACATTTATCAAACATAAAGTGGTGTTTGTTATTTGCTGCTGATGTATGGACAGAGTGTGTAAAATCAGTCAAATTAAAATGAAGAAAAATATCTAATTTCTTACATTTGAGTATTTTTTTGTGTACTTTCCTGTCTTATAAAGTACAATTAATCCACAACAAAACATGCACGTGAATAAAAATAGAAAGGAAAAACTACATTTGAACCATCAAATCAGAATATAGAATAAAATCTGATGTTTTTACATAAATTAAACGACCTGAAACGACCAGCTGATTGACAGAAAATGAACTATTTTTATAATTGTATAATTTTACTCCAGTAAAGGATCTGAAGATGAGAAAACGCAGCAGACGGCTTGATTTGTCTTCATATTAATACACTCAGATGTGACTAAACTTGAGTGTGATGCCTTTTTTAAATTTATTTAATCACACTTCATTTTCACAAGATCGAAGGTGCTTCCTCGCCTGACATGATCAGCATGTTTCACTGCAGAGAGGCTGTTTGCAGCAGCAGCAGCAGCAGTGGTGGTGAATCTGTGCTGCTGCAGCTCTCACTGACATGCAGAGGACAAAGTGGAGCTGCAGCCTGAAGCCTGTTGTGCTGCTGCAGACGGTCTGCTGCAGCCTGATCCTGACACACCGCTGTGATCCAGGAATGAGAGTGAAACAGCCTCTGCAGCCGCTCGGCTCCGTGCAGTCCGCTGCATTTATCAATGTGATGCAGCGTTTAAAAGATGAAGTGATGACGCTGCTGATCAGATGTCAGATGCTGCAAAATTAGAGGTGAATGCATGTAATTTTAAGGCAGTGGTGGAATGTAACTGAGTACATTTACTCCATATTACATCCAGTGAAAATCATAAACTCAGGCTGTGAAGTCCTGCATATATTGTGTTGATGTCTGCAGTCGTCTGTTAATGCATTAATTATTATTATTATTATTATTATTATTATGTCTTGTATTTTTTAAAATCTTGATTTATATAGCACAGTAAATAAAAAACATATATATACTATATATATAATTTTTTTACTGATTTACTTCGTAGCTGTCTTTTGAAAAGTGCTATATCAATCAATATATTATTATTGTTATTAACAACAACAACCAACAATAATAATAATCAGAATCAGAATCAATCGTGAGCAGAGATCAGCTGTCAAACATGACTTTTATTTTTTAAATCGTCATTAAATAATTCAATAAAATCAACCTTATTAGGAAAATGAATAATTTTAACATATTTATTATCATTATTATTATTATTATTATTATTATTATTAACATACATCAGCATGACAAGAACGACCTAAAATGACAGAAACAGATGTTATTTGATGTGTACTTTGATTTATGTTTTTGTTTATGACGTCTGCAGCCGGCCACCAGGGGGCGATCCAGATGTTGTCAGGTCAGTGGATGCCACTAAATCCTCCACACTGGACCTTTAAACATGGATCAAGTCTTCACTGTAGCTGCTCATCTCACAGCCGTTTAATGATATTTTGGTTGTTTCTCTGTTTTAAATCAAGACGCTGCAACTCAGCTGACTTTCATCAGCACGGAGGGAGGAGATGATGACTGGACTTTTTACTTTTGGGTGAACTGTTCCTTTAAGTAACTATTCTGTAGTTTTGGAGACTGAGAATTTTAACATTTACAATATTAATGAGGTAATAATACAAACTGTTGTCCATCGGTGAATAAACAAGGAAAATGAGGTCCCAGAACACTGTTTGAAGCTAGAAAGGTGGCAGGGTCTGCCACATATAAACACAGTAAAACAGTATGAAACTGTGTCGTCCTTTAAGATCAGTCGTGAGAACAAAGAGAGTTTGTTGATTTAGTTTCTTTAGGCAGAAAAAGAAGATCTTTCTCTCCTGAGTAACATTTCTAACCCAAAACTGCGTAGTGCTCCTTTAAGTTCAGGACCTGTTGACCTTGAGATTTCAGGAAATCAGGAACATTTGAGTGAGAAGAGCGAGAACGTCAGGCCGAGTGATTATCGCTCACATGGTGACATGAGTGTTTGAGTGGAGGCCTGCCTCTACATGAGTGTCATGCTGGAGCCTCATGGAGGAGGAGGAGGAGGGCGAGGAGGAGGAGGAGGAGGAGGAGGAGGAGGAGGAGGAGGGAGTGCTCACTTCAGCTTTGTGGAAGTTAAAGCAGTCACGTGCTTCCTCCCCCTACTGGAGACAGCTGGCAACAGCAGCTTGTGTTTCCTCACACCAGGATACATGAGATCATGTTTCTCTATAAAATCACCAGCCGGGCTGTAAATCATGTCAGCTGTTGAGCCGTGTTTCATCTGAAGTCTGATATTTATGCATGTGAAGCAGCTCTTGTGTGTGTTCACTGATTATGAATATGTATTTCTTTATATTTATGTAATTTCTCGTGTGAGCAGAGTCCTGAAGGCCACTTTAAAGACAGACAGGAGAACATGTGAGACGTGAACTTGTTACTTAACCGGTTAAGATTTTACAAACCTTGTCACTAGAATAAATGTGGGTCATGTGTGTTTCTGCAAACCAGGGATATGTTTAAATATATATTATATTCAGTTTTCAATTTGATGTTGTGACAGCGTTTTGGTCTGGTTGGGTTTAGGCACAAAAACCACATTGTTTGGGTAGAAAAGGTCGAGCTTCGGCTCAAAATATCGGGTTCTGTCGGCTCAGTGACGGCTGGAAAACATCTCGTTAAAAAAAAGATCCAGCGGTTTCTTGCTTACAAATGCTGAAACACAGTCGCTGGCAGCAATCTTGCCTTCAGATGTTTCATTTATCTCTGGTGACGGGGCTGAATTTCACCAACAAAACATGTGATCAGTTCATGAAATATATATAAAATGTCCATCTATGCTAACGATGGAGAAGAGAAACTCATTTTAAGGAAGCTGAAATGAGCTCCTGCTCCTCCAGCAGTCAGATTAAGATGCTTCCTACATGTTAAAGCTTCAGTATTATTTTTCTAATAATATGATTTATAATATAATAAATGTCTCAAAGGGACATTTTGTATATTTATATTGAGATATTTAAGTCATTAAACTAAACTAAACTAGTTTTAATGGAACAGTTTACCAAAAATGAAAATGTAGTATTATCTCCTCACCCTCAGGACGATGGACAGTAGCTGGGGACTTGTTTTAAAACTAAAAACAACAAAAAAAACAACATAAAATGGCTCCAAACAGCTCGTGCGCTGTAATTCAAGTCTCTGGAAACCCTGAGAATCCAATTTAATTTGAAAAGACGACATTTACACTCTTTATTAAGCTGAAATCTTCACTGTAGCTGCTAAGCTAAAAGTGTTAGCACGCACCCCGTCTGAAGTGGACGCACGAGAGACTTCCTTTCATTTTTGTTTGTTTGTTTGTGTTTAAAATAAGTCAACATCTACTTCAGTGCTGCAAAACTGTGAAGCTCCAGAAACAAAACACCTGACTTTCCATCAGCATGAGGAGATGATGACTGGAGTTCTCATTTTTGGGTGAACTGTTCCTTTAAGAGGCCCGTTTTCTCACAATTGAAGCATTAAAAACATTTTGGGGAAATATTCAAATATTCTTGTTTGTCTGATAAAAGAAAAGACCAATCAGAGCCTCCAGCATGTGGTTAGCCTAGCTTAGCATAAACACTAGAAGCAGGGGGGAACTGCTAGCGTCTGTCAAAGTTGTCAAAGTGAGACCTTGTGATTCAACAGTTATTTTACTTATTGATCATTTTATTGATCATCACAGTCGTCACAGTCGAGTCCTCTGCTGGATCGGTGAGGAGCTTCACTAGCAAAACGCTACACAGACATAAAAAGGTGAACTCTTCCTGATTTTGGCAGCCATGCCCGAATAAACTCATCAAAACATTTGATTTGTTCCGCTGCGTTTAGCATTTCAGTCATTTCTCACATTTTTTGTGGAGTTAAATCATGAGTTTCGCTTCATCACTGAGGCTTTTATACATTTCTAATTGAGCCAATCTGTCTCATGACCCTTTAATACAGAGTAAATGTCTGCTTGTGACCCCACATAACAGGTTTCATATCCATAAACCATAAACATGTGAGCCGTTCAATAGAGGAGGGATTTCATCCTCTCTGAGTAATTCATTTCAATCGTGTCTGAGGCCTGAAAAGGTCAAACTTTAATGCATTTAACATGAAAGAAGCAAAGATCAGAGAAGAGTCAAAAAAATAAACATAATTTCTGTTTGAACTTTAGTTTTTTAATGATTTTTCCACTCCAGTAATCATCTCAGGGCCAATATGTCTGAACCACTGATTTAAAATTACCGAAGTAAACAAACAGCATCAGAAAAAAACGATGATTGTTGTCTTTGTTTGTCAGCGTATTAAGACTCAGCAGACACCAGATTAAACCGTTCGCTCTCAGTGTTTTTCACTTGTGACCACTTATAAAACATCTGTTCATACTCGGCTTGTTTCAGACGTCTCCGTCGGCTCAAACAAAGATTTCTGATTCTGCAGCGTCGCTTCATTACCTCCATCAGAGAGGTTATGTTTTCACCTGGGTCGCTTTGTTTGTTTGTTTGTTTGTTTGTTTGTTTGTCAGCAGGATTACACAAAAATTACAGAACAGATTTCCACCCAACTTGGTTTGAGGATGTGTTTTAACAAGCTGATGATTTAAAGGTGCAATATGTAAGAATTTGCCACCTGTTGAATTCCTTCTGCCAACAAATAGGGGCCATCTATCACCAGAGCTAAGCTAACTGCTAACTGCAGCTAACTGTAGTCTCTTCCATGACGGTAGCTTGCTTGTTAGCTAAGTTAGCCACGCAGCTAGCCAGGCAACCACCAGCACAGGAGCTTTGGGCCACTGGGAGGAATACTTTTTTCAGGCGTGGGGCTAGCTAGTTAGCATGCTAACTCTGGTAAATATCTCTGTAAAACAGCACAAAGACATTTTTTTAAAATAAAATCAAATCTGCTTTATTTTCACACTCTGTTGATAATTTGGTTAATTGTTGAACATTTTAAACTAATCTTATTACATATGGCACCTTTAATAATCTACAATGAAAATGGAAATGATGAGTACTTTTACTAAAGTATGTGTAATAGAGTATTTTTTATGTTGTTGTACTTTTACTTTCCTGTGAGTATGTATATATATATATATATATATATATATATATATATATATATATATATATATATATATATATATATATATACACATACTCACAGGCCATATATAAATATATATATAGTAATATCCTAAAATAAGTCTTTACTTTAGTCTTTAGGTATAATGTGTAAGAATTTAAATGGAAAACATTCACAAATTAAATAAGAATAATCAACAGAATGTAAATGTTTTGTGTTGCAGAGATATCCGTGTAAGTTAGCATGCTAACCAGCTAGCCCTGTCCCGCTTCGGTCCAAAGCTCCTGTGTAAACACCAACAGTCCCTGAGCTCCCGTCCACACCACTAGCTGCATGGCTAACTGAGCTAACTCGCTAACAGCAGCTATAGTGAGCTGTTACTCCGGTGAGATGCCGCCCCTTGTTTGTTTTGAGTATGAATTTGACAGGTGGCCAGTTCTTACATATTGCACCTTTAAAGATAATTAAGTAACTTAGCTGATGTTACTTAACTACTTTTACTTTGACTTTGTAATGGAGTATTTTCACAGCGTACAGCTGTACTGGCATCCTTACTTGAGTGAAGCATATGAACACTTCCCTCCAACGCTGCAAATTGCATCTAAGCCCTTTGTTGTCATGGTAACAGGTGTGATTATTTATGTCAATGAATATTCAAGCTTCAGGCCTGTAGATCCTACACAGTCTTTTCCTGTCAGGATATTAATTTATAGCTTGTTTCCAGGTATGTATGTAAATAAATATCGTGCACATGACCTGAGCTATTGATGACCGTGTGTTAATATGGCAGCTAAAAAAAAAAAAGACGGCATATATATGTATATATATTTAGACTTTGTGTTTGGATGCTGTAATTACAGGCTGATGTGTGTCTCTGCAGTATTTTTAACCCAAGCTGTGCAGACTAAATGTGCTCCGACTGGAGACACGAGCCTCTTACTCAACAGTCAGATAATCACAATAATCTCAATAATCACAATAATCACAGTAATAGATTCTGCAGCAGATGGAGATCTGCCAGAGAGCAGCGGCTATTTTTATCACATTTTCAAAGAATGTGGTTGATTTATTCATTTGGCTCCTCGTTCATGAAGGAACAAGTATCATTTTCTCGACTTTACTGTACATATACAACACATCTAAGCTCGGGGGTGGAAGGAGTTCAAACAAGTGATTCATTGATTAGTAGATGAAGAGGAAATAAATCAAACATTTTTGATAATCGGTTGATCATTTTTCAAACAAAACTGCCTAAATTCTCTCAGATCTGAGCTGAAGCGTTAAATTATCTTACTTGATTTTCCTCATAAACTGAAAAATAACTAGATCTCAAACGATTGATCGATCAGTTGAAGGACAGGATATAGATCGGTGCCAGTTTTGAAGCAATAATGCCAAAAACTCTCTGCTTCCTGCCTTTCTGGGTCCAAACAGCAGGTCATTAACAAACGTAATCATAATCATAATAAAAAAAATAATTAAAACCGTTATAATATCACAATGTTTTGCAGGTCTGTGGGTGGATTGTCCAAGTGGTGTTGCCGTACCCCAGCAGAAGCCTTTGCACCCAAGTTTATTTCTAAATTATAGTGCCATGTGTCCATTTAAAGTCCAGATTTCAACACTTTCAACCGGAGCGCCCCCTGAAGTCGGATTTCTGGCTCGGACAGTTGGGCGCACCTCAGCAACCCCGACCTCTAAATCCACGACGGCTGCTTCTGCTGCAGAATAAACTGATTGTTGGCACTTCTGTCTTATTTGTGTGTCAGTAAATCAGTCTGACAAACATTTCTGCCCAACTTCTATCTGTGGACGTGTTGCTTTGGTGTTTCTACGCACTGATGCCTTGTTAATCAACTGGCAATCAACAATCTCTGACCTGGCTAGAACTGGTATTACAGCTTGTACTGGAATGCAGTCAACTCCAGTACGACGCCATCGAACCAGCAGCCTTCAACCATCAGCCATTCTCAAAATACTCATCGCTCCTGAAAAAACACAACAACAACAACAACAACCTCAGAGCTAGCAACCTCGCAGGCTTAAAATGACAAGTCACTCTGGCGCTGACTAAGACGTAAGGGTATAAACGTAGACAAGCTAGCAGCCGTTGCCTTTTATTTTGTGGGGATTTGGGCATTTTAACACGAGAGCTCACCTCCCCACTCGCAAAAGAAATTAACCCTGCACTATTATGCAGGATTTAACCCCGCCCACGATGATTGTGATTGGTTCAAAGAATGACAAACACCCCAAAATACCAAAATGATATTTGGTGCCGCCAGCACTCACGAAGACTACTGAGAAATATGTAAATAAAAACAAACATTTACCAAATCTCGGATCTGGACTTAAAATAATTAATAGATGTCTAGATTTTATGTGATTGTGGTTCTTAATCCTTAATCTCAGCGATTACATACAATGAGAACAGAGAAATGTAATACAAAACACTTCAGACAAAAAATAAATAAGGTGTTTATCGTTTATATATTTTTGAATGGCAAGAAATTATTTTTTACATTTTTAATTTTTACTCTGGGGGGGGGAGGATCCCCCCCCCCCACAATGTTGACTTTTTATTTACGGCCCTGCTAAATTAACTTCCTTATTAAACTATGTTTTTATATACACGTACACTTTACATAAGATGTAACATTAAAAGATGACTTCTACACATTGAGGTTAAATGTGTGTTTTTTTTTTTTTATCCAGGATGTCAAACAGTGTTCATCAGAGCAGCTGTTGATAAAGTTGTGCCAGAATAAAAAAACCTGACAAATGAATGAGCAGCCCCATGTGTCTGCTCAGCCATGCTCGCCAAACTACGTTCACTTTTTTGCTAATTTAACAACATTTCTGAGGAGGGGTGGGGGTCTGATTTAGAACCCTGTCGGACCTAAACCCCGCCCACGCGTTCGGTGTCAGTCGGAAGTACGTCACGCTGCTGAAGCTAAAGATGCTTCCACCGTTTGACTTTAACATTAAGTTGTACTCTGTGGCAAACTTTGGCCACACCTAGATCCTGTCCTATTTCCACAAAAAAAAGAAAAAGAAAAAAGAGAAAAGGCAGAAAAAAAAAATAAAAAGAAGCTGGCGTTTTTATTTTTTCTTTCTGGTGCGTTTGTTTGTGTGTCGGCGAGTCCCGGCGGTGTAACCGGAGAGGGGCCTCGGAGAGGGAATGCAGGACTGCAATGGAGCACAATGCAATACAGGTAAAGCCGATATAATTTCCCAATAAAATGTCGATGTACGTCGCGTTTCCTCGCCGGGTTTCGCGACCTGTTGACGCGTGAAATATTGTCGCCGTGCGTCGCTGTGAATCGAAGCCCGATTCGGCGTTTTATTTCATTTTTAGTTTGAGCGTGTCGTATTGATTTGTTTTCTCATATCAGCCAAACCCCGGAGAGCAGCCGAGAGTTGCTCCGACTGCAATTACAACTTTATTCAACACGGGGGCTCAACTTTTCTCTTGCGAAAATAAACCGCGGATATTTTGTGTTTTCACTGTGTGACGGGGGGGGGGGAAACACTCGAGTGTGACACCGAGCTGCCGCCGCGGCGGGCACCGGAGCCTCGAGACGTTAAATCCCAGTTTTTAATATTTCTGATATTTTTCGCCGCGTTAATGATTAATTTCTTTGTGTGTCGTGTCGACAGGCTCCAGCTTCTCCTCTGGCTACCCACCCCCACCCACACCAACAACACATTAGCCAAATAAAATTTAATTTTCTCGCCCGTTCGCCTGCCCGAAAATATCAGGAAACTTTTAAGCTAGTCAGCCTGTTTCAACACAAAAACTAAGCTAGCAGCGTTTCGTCGCATCGACATTTTTTTTTCTTCTTCTTCTTCTTCTTCTCCCCATTTTTTTTTTTTTTTTTTTGTGTGTGTGTGTGTGTTGTAGAAAAAAAAAAAATTAATATTTTTTTACCACCGACGTGATATTAAAGATTGAAATATTTTATCCGACAGGGACGAGGTGGAGCAGCCGTAACGTGTCGGTGATAATAGGAAGCATATTGATATTATTATCAAAATCCCTCCCGACATTTTGTCTCCGGCGTAATTGCCACAGTTTAAGGAGGAATGTTAATATTGTGTGTTGTGTTGTAGTTTCTGTGACTTGAAATAACGAGGATTAGTGCACAGGAAGGACACACAGCACAGGCTCGGAGGGCAATGTGGAGCTTTTAGTCGAGATAAAAACGGAACAAAGTCATTTATTTTGACTGGGATGCTTCATGTGGGTTTATTTAATATCCCCACTGCTGGTTGATTATGTTCATAATCTGCCTGTTTAAATATTAATTCATTGCAGCATTGGGATTTTTTTTCTTCTTCCTCCCTCTCCAGTGGTGAACTTGTGAGCTTTTTCAATAACAGGATATACCCAAGGTCAATACTGTACAGTGTTTGGATTTATTTATTTATTTGTTTATTTATTTATTGTGATTATTAATATTCATCGGAGGGGTTTTTATTCCCCCTCCTTCCTTCCTTCCTTCCTTCTCTCTTCCCGTACTGAAAAAAAAACTGAAAAAAAAAAATATCTCACTGCATTATTCCCAGAAATATCACGAGAACTGACGTAGGCAGGGTGCAGATTAAGGGTTTCCATCTTAAATTCTTGTGTGTGTGTGTGTGTGGACAGTGGGCTGCCTCTCACTGCTCAGATTATATTATGTGGCTTTTATTTTTCCTGCCTTGCTTCAGCCCTGCCTGGTTTCCACCACTAGGCTGAGCCCTGCCTCAGCCGGCCCTCCCCCCCAGGAGCTGCATGCGTTCATATAACACTTCTATACTACATAATAGTGTGTTTACGACACACCGTACACACTCGATGGTAGTAGTTTTCATACGGTGTCGCTATAATTAAGGTAAATATACGTGTAACGCTCATTCTAGGGCTGAAACTGTGTCTGCGAGAGCTAAATAACGACTTGTTCTCACTTTGTTGCGTTATATTTCCTTGTTTTTCCGGCTTTTATAGATATATAGACGCACATTTAAGTGATATAACTGTACTATAACTAGATTTTTAAGGCTTTGTAGATCAGTTGATGAATAGAAAATAAGCCTGCGACGACTTTATAGTCGATTTAATCACTTTTTAAGCAAAAATGCCCTCGAAAAAGTTCTCTGGTTAATTATTCTTACTTGGTTGTCGTCGTTTTCCTTGATTTTGCTGCTTGTGTATCTTCATATAACTAGAGAACAAACTATTAATCAATCAGTTCATGAATAAGCAACAATTTTGACAAATATTTAAAGCAAAAATGAAAAATTTGCTGGTTTTATCTTCTTAAATGTGAATAATTTCTGGTTATCTCAGTCTACTAGGATGGTAAATGGAGTCTGTGGCTGTTTTGATAATTTTTAGTAATATAACTGTCATATAACTGGAGTTCAGAGGTTTTATAGATTAGTTGATTAAAGTCTGCAACAGTTTTAAAGTCGATTAATCACTTTTCAAGCAAAAATACCCAAATTCTCTGGTTCAGCTGATCAAATATGAGCCAAGTACTGATTTAATTTAACTTTTTTAAATCCTTTTTCTTGCTTATATACCTTTCAGATAATTAGAGCTCCAACTACTAATCAATCAGTTGATGAGCAACAATTCTGACAATCGATTAATCAGTTTTTAAGCAAAAATGCCCAAATTCCCTGGTTGATAAACAAGCAACAATTAAAACAAACATGCCAGATTCCTGGTTCCAGTCAAATATGCGCAAAATACTGAATTAATCTGACTTTGTTGTTCTCTTTTCTTAATTTTTTGCTTGTTTGAGCTTCAAATAGTTCAAGCTCAAACTGATAATCGATCAGTTGATGGACAGAAATAACACCGGCAACAAACACAGAAATTAAATCTGCAACAGTTTTATAGTCGATTAAACACTTTTCAAGCAAAAATACCCAATTCTCTGGTTCCAGCTGATCAAATATGAGCTAAATACCGATTTAATTTAACTTTTTTATATCCTTTTTCCTGCTTACATACCTTCAGATAACTAGAGCACAAACTATTAATCAATCAGTTGATAAACCAGCGACAAGTATGACAATAAATGCCAAAATTCTCTTGTTGCAGCTCATCAGATACGAGCTAAATACTGAATTATCTTACTGTTACTGCCAGTACTACTTATGACTATTGTTGTTGTCATTTTCCTTGTTTTTCCTGCTCGTATACTTCGAAATAGTGAACTATTAATCGATCAGTTGATGGACAGTTGGTGTAATCAATTAATCATTTTTTAAAGAAATATCAGAAATTCTCTGTTTGCTGGTTGTTAATCTAGTATGAAAGGAAATTAAATATTTGTGTGTTCTGAGCAGCGTAAGTTATATAACTGTACTATAACTCGAGTTCAGAGGATTTATAGAGGAATGTTTTAGTCGATTGATGCGTTTGAGGCAGAAACGGTCAGATACTCTAAGTTTGTCCTGCTTATTTACCCTCAAACAAGCAGAGTTGAAAGAAACTAATGCAGCAACAATTTTGATAATCAAGTATAATTTTTTAATTAAAAGTAAAAAAGGTTTTTAGCTTCTCAAATGTCAACATATTACCGGTTACCTCACTCTGCTATTATAGTAAACTGAACATGTTTGTGTTTTGAGCTGTTGGTCAGAATAAACAAACTAGTTTTAATGTGTCAACTTTGAGAACTTTTCTACTTTTACTGAAATAATGCTTAACGTAGTGGCTAATAGTTTTTTTGTTATCTCACTTTAATTTGTTTATTAATCTTTGTCCTAGTATTCCTCTAAAGGCTTATTATTTGTCTGTAGTACTCAATAGTTGCTTATTATAACTTTTATTGTGGTCTTTTTCGTATCGTATCAAGTTTAATCAAACTTGTAAGCTTTATAAAATTGTAACCATTGTCACTGACGAGGTCCCCAGTGATCCGTAGAGACTTTATCTTTATATCATATACCTTAAATGTGTCCATGATACTCTTGTAGTAACTTAAATTATATTGATTAATGTTAAATATTTTGTCCCGGGTACTTGAGAATGATAATACTTACACAAGCTGCAGCCTGTATAGACGTTATCTGAAGTATTACTGTATTACTGCTCCTTTAGGGGCTCACAGGAAACAGCTGAGACTTAATCTGACTTCATGATATTCATAATCCTATTTTATTATAGTACTTTAAAATATCTATTATTTACATATAGGGGATAATATTGTGTCTGTGGAGCTTACTTGTGATTTTATTGTTTGTCATATTAAATTAATATGTTCTTATAGTATCTAATTGGATTGGACAATTTGTCTATAGTGCTCAATATTGTCCTAATCTTTATTTCTTATATTCTTCTCCCATTATTATCAAGCATAGTAATCCTTAAATACATCTGTAATATTCCTGTAGGGGTCCAAAGTATTTAGTAAATGTTTTATGGTACAAACTATTACTTTAAATTCCCTAAATAATATTCCTATAAAGTCCTATATTCTGTCTGTGGAGCTCAATAATGTTTCATCTGACTTTATTTTGTTGCTTCTGCGTCTTAATTAAACTGTTATACTCATAAATAACTTATATTCCAATAATAATAATACTATAATACAGTAATACTACTGTTTAGGAGCAGATACTGTGTTCAGAGTTTATTCTTACTTCACTATATTCCTCCTCAGTTTGTGTCCAGTATATTTCAGCCCAGTCGTCAAGATAAAATGTAAACAGTTAACGTTTATGCAAACCGCAGATACTTTCATACGTACGTGTCAGAGGCTGTGAATCATATTGATATTTGTTTAAAACTTGGCTTATCACACTCACGTTAGTTTATTACGTGGCTTTCATATCTGCTGGTGGAGGATTTACAGATGACAAAACGGTGACTACAGTTTTCAGATTGTGTTTTGGCGTTTGTACGTGTGAAACGAGACAATTTCCAGACATATTTGTGGCGCCAAAACAGGTATTTTAAGCCAAAACATGATGTTTACCAAGTGGTTTGTTTGTGCCTAAACCTAACCAGTCGCCAGAACAAATCCTAGCTAAGTGTGTTTCTGCAAAACTAAAAATAAGTTTACTTACGTTGCAAGTTAACGTCAGTTTAGGTTAGGTTTAGGCTCAAAAACCTCTCGGTTAGGGTTTAGGAAAACATGTTGCCGCCCGCTTACCATCCTCGTTGCGTCCTCCTCCACCTCCCGATCTGAAAGTCAGCTAATGCCACGTTTGGTACGAGTGTCGACCTTGAAAGTATTTGTGGTTTTACACAAACATTAACTGCTGTCATTATATCTGGACGAATGGTGACGAGAGAGGAACAGAAAATTAAATGAAACATGAAGTTGCAACATGAAGAAACAAAGTACTTAGCTCACAGTTGGGTTGTATATTAATCTTTTAAAACGTTATCTGGTATTATCAATCTTAAAATATGACTTTAATGTTCGTGAAAAGTTCCCGTAACACCTAAAACTGCCACTGAAGTTCTCAATATTTTACCCAACTTGTTCCCCTCTTGCTTGAGTATAATATTAGACATGTAGATTTATTTATACCAGATTTTATTACATTCAATATGATCTTTTTATATCAGTATGATGCCTCTGCGTTACTCTGTAGTTATTTTATTTAACTTAATGACTCATTATCATGAAAATATACCTGTAATACTCCTTTAGGGGCCGATACTCTGTTAATGGTACTCAAGACTGTTTTATTCTCACGTAATCATATTCCTCCTCGTATTATATCCAGTAAAACATGTATAATATACTTCAGTGGGTTCACAACAAACAGTAGAGAGTTTATCTTGTATTCTTTATTTTAACATAGTTATATAATGTTTAGTGGCGAAAACCACCTCTCGGGTTGTTGTTTATAGTTTTTTCCTCTTTAGTTGAACATAATATTATTTTTTGTGTCTCTGTGACTCAGTACTACATTTTTCCATCATTATAATGTGTCTGTAGTTATTTGACTTGACTCAACGACTCATTTATCAGTGAAATATAATTGTAATCTCTTCACGTGGACTTGAAATGTACCTCTGGGAGTTTACAGTGAATTTTTAATGATTATTTAGTGTCGTTATAATGTTCCTATAGGGACCTGCAGGATGCATAATGACTTTATCTGATCCACCCTGCAGTGAATCCGTTTTACTCTCGGCGTCATTATAATGTTTCCATAGGGACTCTGTTTTATTGAATCTCTTGTGGGCTCTGTAATTTCAGCTCCTATAGTCGGTGTGTGACATTCAATAGTGACCTTGTCTGTTTTAGCTGTATTTTAATCTTGTTTTCTATCGCCGTAATATTCCTCTAAAACAAATACCTGGTTGCTGACGGGAACATTTCACTCCATGTTGTTTTTTTGGAGTCTTGCAGTTTTCCCACAGGGCCTTTTTAAAGTCTCTGACACTCCACAGTGACGCAATTAAACCTGATGTCAAAGCATTGTGTTTTAATACAGCGCCGCTTTTTACCTGTAGTCGTATTAACGCTGCTGTATGGCTGATATTTTGCTGCTGTGACATTTTATTCGGTATCTTTTTCTAAAAATTGATCGCAGGCCTGCTGCAGCTGGTCTGCAGAGCTACAGGGGAGGGTGGGGGAGAGTGGGGGAGGGCTGCCTGTGGTGGGTTATGGGTATTGGGTGGGGGAGGGTGTGCTGGGTGGGGTGGGGGTTGTGGATGATCAACACAGGAGTGAGAATTTGAGAATATTCTGCATTTAGGCAGCAGGCAGGAGAGCTGCTGCGTTCAAACAGGACGACCGGCCGCTTTACAGAGGAGCTCCAGTTTAATAACAGACTATTTCTGGATCAGAGAGCGGAGGAAACTCACTATACACATTTATTTTGTGAATCTTCATGTCACATCTATCATGAGTAAATGGATAGCAGCTGCACAGCCGGCCGCGCCCGTATCTTATACACTAGGCCTTTTATTTCATGTGGATAATAAGCCTGCTGAATGTGACCTTATTTTAAATCACTTCAGATGAAAAAAAATCTCTCACGTACTCAGAAACAGTCCAGCCAGGCTTCATTCACTCCTCAGAGCTGCTGTGATTAGTCGACATTTTATCTGCAACTATTTTCATAATCTTTGAATCATTTCAGTCGTTTTTTAAAGCACGAATGACAAAAAATTTCTCAGCTTCCAGTTTCACAAACGTGAGGATTTTATGCAATAAACTATTATTTTAAAAAATGATTGATCTGCCAGCTATTTTCTTGATTAGTCTATTCTTTGTTCTGACTTCAAATTGTCAGACAGTTGTTATCACATCACATCAAGATTTGCTAAAGCCAAAAGTTGTCATTAAATATCTTGTTTTGTCCAGTCTGACAACCAAAGATCTTCACCATGCAGAACAAGATTCAAAATTTGATTTATTTTTATAAAAATGATAGTTGTAGTCCATTTATGTGACTCACAAAAATCAAAATCATACAAATGGATGAATGAATAATAATAATATAAAAAGTAGCAGAGTATTTGGCACTTTGACTCGAATGATTAATCAATTATTACTAAAATTACCTATTTTTCTTTTCCTTTTGGGTTTTTGAGCTGTTGGTTTGAAAAAAAGATATTTTATAGTATTTTATAATGGAAAAGTCATTAGTTGCAGCCCTAAATAAGACAAACTAGGGATAGACCGATTATCAGACACAATACTTTTTCTTTGACCAACAAATAAATTATTTAAAAATGCGCTACTGTCTGTCTTTAGTCATTCAGTGTCCCGCCCACAGCTCTATCTGATTGGTTACACGTCAGCAGTAACGGCCTATCAACAGTGAATAATCTGAATCTGCAAAGTAACTAGTGACTAAAGTTATCAAATAAATGTCGTAGAGTAGAAGGAACAATATTTACCTCCAAAAAAAGAAGCAGAAAAAGGAAACACTTGCCAGAATATATGTCGGCAAAGTTCGTTTCTACGAAACCACAGATAACTTTTATGCAACTTTATGTTTCTTTAGGATTCTCAATGTTTCTCTTGTCACAGCACTTTGCTTATGATCTGGTTATCTTAAGGCACAAAAACTACTTTGTTAGAGTAGAAAAACTTCATGTTTTGGCTTAAAAACAAGTTTTTTGTCGCCACAAACTTGTCTGGAGACGTCTCCTTTAAAAACATCCACGCTTACAAATGTTGAAACACCGTCGTTCCTCATCAGAAGTATCCACCGTCACCTCCACCTCCCAGTATGAAAGTCAGGTATGAACACGTCATGTTCAGGTGATTGGATTCAGATTTTTCAGCTCCAGATATCATCTGTCTCCTTGATCACTGATAAATATTCGCTCTGAAAACCCACATCCATCAATATCTAAGACAAACGATAAAAAGATAAACTTGCTTCTTTCAGTTCGAGTTTGTGTCACAGAGAAATATTTGTTTCGTTCGCGGCTCGTACGTTTGCAGCTGTGGGGCTTCATATCATGTTTCATGTTGTATTTCAGCCTTCGTAGGCCTCTGACTCCAAACAGGAGATTAGAGGAGCAGAGGCTGTCTGATGGACTCGCTATCAGAAACCTGCAGCAGCTTCATGTCACTGTAGAAACTGGAGCATCGTGTCACCTGTGTCGCACATACAGCAGCGTTTACTGTTGATTTTACCTTCTTATATCCATTGTAATAAAACATAAAGAGAGGAAGCATGCTATAAAAAACCCTGAATTTATATATCCTCTTTTCTTCTGAGCCATAGAGCTGCATTGTTGTCCAAAACACATCAGTGAGCCAAACTGTCGCACGAGGTGACACGTTGCTTCGTTACCTTGAACGCACACCGTCGTCCATTTTGACTCAATCTCAACAAATACTCACTAGTGGATTAATCCGCCACTGAAAATAGTCCCCACCAGATGCATTATATTCCTTCTGCTGGAGTAATGTTGCTGTTTTGGGGGATTCCTGAACCTTTTTAAAGAGATGAAGATATATTAACAGACTTTATAGACCAACAGACTGTTGCTTTGGGTCATTTTGTGACATCGACCTTTTGTATCTGAAGGAAACTGTAAAAATATTTAGATCACAGCTGAAATGTTTTGTTCAGAAGTTGGACAGAAAATCGTTCATTTTGATGATCTACCTCAAATGTTTTCTGCTTTTCTGCCTCCTGTGCAGTTTCATTAAAAGCACCCGAGCGTCAAACTTCAGTAAAAAATAAAGATGTCGTGTTTAAAATATTATTTCTGTTAAAGTGAAAGTCACCAAGACAAATATTACTCAAGTAAAAGTCTTAAAATATCTTATATTAAATGTGCTGAAGTATCAAAAGTACAAATCAAAGTAAGTTTTTTTTTGTCTTTAATCTAATTACAGATAAATAAATAAATTTCAACTTTGGCTTTCAAATAAATGTAGTGGATTATAAAATTAACAGCAGAACACGGAAAGACTCAAGTAATATTCTGACGTAGGCTTCTTCTCTACTTAAGTACAGCACTTGAGTAAATGTATGTAGGTACTTCCCACCACTGCTGCTACAATAGTAAAGTTTTTGTCTTAAGGTTTTGGACAGAACAGGACATTTAAAACATGATTACATGATTAATCAAGATGAAGATGAATACGTGCTCTTCTGAAGCTTCTAATTTGTGCTCGTGTGCACAAAAAGAAATAACATGTTTTTACAAAACCTCAATGTTAACATCAACCAGAATAACTTCGACCTAAAGCCCAATAAACTGAAGTGAAACTGTGGCAGATATGTGAGAACTGGAGTTTATGTTTCCTTTGTGCTTCATTTAAAAGCTTTGTGCCCTCCAAACCAATCCGCTGTAAACTTGAAAGCAAAAATGACAAAATGATGTTAATTTGAAGCTGGTGTTTATTTTTTTAAATGTCTATTTTTGTTTTATCAAGATGTAACAAGAATGTAAAGAAATTTGAACCGTTTTCTAATGAAATGAACTCAATGTGGGTCAAACCGAGTCCACGTTGTTTCATTCAGCCGGTCTGAGTCACCTTGGCTTGAGCATTTTGTGGTTATCTGTGAGTAATGTTTGTAGCAGAGCACACCGACACACAGCCTGCTGACTGAAGCTGCGGCTCAGGATCCAAAATGGCAGCTCAGCGTCCTCCTGACAGATACAAAGATTAATATTTGGGTCATGTGCTTAAGATTGCAGGAAAGGGAACGTATTTTTCTGCTAAAATGGAAAAAGGTTTATAGTTTACTGACGTGTCGACGCCTCCAACAGCTTCAGAACATCCTCAGATTTAAGAGAAACTGCCTGAATATCTTTAGTGTGTTTGGATTAAAGTTTTTTTTTTCCCACAAACCTCTCTGGGTGTCTCGGGCCCAGGGCTCCTCACACTTCCTCTTACAAAACAGTGAAATTTAAAGCTGCAGGTTTATTCGCCCAGCAGCAGCAGCAGAGGCCGTATTATCTTACAGATGTATGAACCCACTCGAGGTGTGCTCGATTTATTGTTCGCGCCGTGTAAACACCCGCAAACAAGCGAGCGTTCGCTGCTTGTGAGGTAAGATGGCTCAAGTGCTCCTCATCGCATCCAGAGTGTAAACACACAGGAAGCTCCATGTAAACCGAGCCGCAGATTAAATAAAGACAAACTCAACATGAGAGTCATTGTTGCCAAGTGGCACATCCGCCATTTTGGGGACAAAAAGGGGAAACTGCGCTTCACAGAATGACTGCTGGAAAAAAAAAGTGTTATTAATAAACACTGAGATAAACTAAATATTTAACATTTTTAGATAGTTAGCTGTAAGAGTGCTCGAGTTACATTTATAGCTGCTTACATGGCACATTTTTAGCTACATTTTAGGACCGATTATCTTCATTATCGATTAATCTGCCAGTTATTTTTCTTTATTAATCCATCAGATGTCGGGTCGACTAAAT
The DNA here is from genome assembly GCF_040436345.1 of Pagrus major. Lineage (NCBI taxonomy): Eukaryota > Metazoa > Chordata > Actinopteri > Spariformes > Sparidae > Pagrus > Pagrus major. Next base: position 29,323,302 of record NC_133227.1, on the reverse strand, counting down.
GTCTCAGTTGGAAATTTAACATGAGATGAAAATAAAGTCAAATATAGAGGTCGACTGATTATCAGATCCGATGTTCAACATTTTTCTGATCATCGAAAATGGAGTAAAAATTGAATTTTCTGCTACTTCATACTTCCACTCTACTTCATTTTGGAGGCTACATGTATTTGATTACTTTAGTTACTAGTTACTTTGCAGATTACAGACTCCAGCAGATCCGAAGTAGCATTTTTTTGGATTTATTTATTTTATCAGGAGTTTAATTTAAAAAAACACAGATTAAAATAATCAGAAAAATGCTGAATATCAGATCTGATAATTAAATATAAATATATGTTTAGTTCACCTCCACTTGCACCTTTCATACTACTACTTCTTTAACTTGTGTATTTATATGGGTGACTTTTACTTTTACCTACATAATATTTTAACATGACGTCTGTACTTGTATGACTCCTGGGTACTTTATACCTCGGTATCCGCCCTGAATAAAACACATCAGTCGATCCTCAGTCGAATGTATACAGCAGTCTGATGCATCAGTAAACTGCATAAAGCTTAAACAGGTTTCCTGACAGCAGCGAGTCTATAAGACCAGTAAGACCTGTAAGACGAAACAGCGGATGTGTCAATACTGAAAGACAGGCGACGTCCTCAGAACGCCTGTTTTGTTCCTCCAACAGTTCAAATATCCAAAGAAATTCAGTTTTAATGTCACAGAAGAAGCAGAAAATATCTGATATTTAAACATCAAAATGACGTAAAACGAAGAATTGATTATCAAAGTTGCAAATCAAGTTTCTGTAATTTCATTTGTGTGTTTTTCACTGTTGTGTTAAAACAAAGCTATTACCTGTGTGCCTGAATAAATAAACTTTAAGATAACAAAAATAGGATGAGTCATTAAAAAAGCGTCTAATTGGATCCTGAGCTCAGAACCGTTTTATCAAAACATGTAAAAAAATGTAATTACGTTTGTTTGTGCAGAAATAAAAGCAGCGCTGACCTTCTCCTCTCATCTCTGAGATGAATCATGGTTTCTCAACAGTGCTTCACTCAACGTGAGCTCCAACAATGAGCTGCTGCTGTAATGAAGCATAATAAAGCTCTTTTGAGACTTTAGTTCATTTATTGCATTTTTGAAGGAGCCATTATGAGCCTGCAGCCGCTCTGATCTCCTGCATCGTACCTGAACAACAAAACAACCTGCTGTAGCAGAAAACAGAGAGACGCAGCTCTTCACTCTGACACAGTGTCAACACAGCCGTCTCTTTGTATTCACACGAGACATGAACTGAAACATGAAAATGTAGATTTTAATCAGAACAACTGAACACAAGCTGATATCACAGAACCTGTCAAAATACTTTCAAATGCTCATTTGATAGCGAGACTGTAACGTAGAAGGATTGGATTTTATTTTACTGGGAAGGAAACTGTCAGTACTGGTGTTAAAATAAAGATCTGCTATTTTCTTTTCAAAACAAAGGAAGAAAGAAAAGTGTCTGTAACTTCCTAAAACATTAGTTTAGGGGAGAAAACTTAACCTTTAGCTCAGGATGTCACTGTGACAAAGCACAGCTGCAGACGCAGCAAACAAACAGTTAACAGTGAAAAACAAACGTCAAAGGCTGTTAATGCAAACTCAACACTTCCTGTAGCCATTTCAAAGTAAAAGCCTTTCACGGAAAAGGAGGGATTAGGGCTTTTACTTTGAATCACTTGCAGGAAGTGATACGTTTTTCATTGGATGCAAATCAGCTGCCACCAACTTGCAGTGATTATTGAAATGTTTAAAGTGTCCTGACGTCAAACAAGTTCGACATGAAGAATGAAAGGATGGTAAATAAATGATAACGAGGAAAAAGACTGCAGTCAGCATGAAAACACTGAATGATCTGAATCTGTGAAGTAACTAGTAACTAAATTTATTAAATAAATGTAGTGGAGAGGAAGTATAGAGTAGAAGAAAATGGAAATACTCGAGTAAAGTACCTCAAAAATGTACTTCAGAACAGTACTTGAGTAAATTGTACTTTATAGTTTATTTCAACACTGTTTTTTTTATTTTGACGCAGAGTTTAATTATTACTGCAAATGAATATCGGTCCAAAATATCAGTTTTCTGTCTCCTTGTTTTCTAATCATCTGTATCGGTAGCGGCCCTGAAACGCCACATCGGTCTCGCCCGAGCACCGTCGCTACTACTGTGACTTTCACAAACTTTAGCACAACGACATTTTTGATAAATGAACATCAGTAATGTGGACATAATGACTGTAACACAGCCTTTACAACCAAGAAAAGACAACACTCATGTCAGATCCACATATAACAACATCCAATAATCTAAGACGATACATATAAAGTCTAATATCACGATATATAAGGTTTATTTTGGAGATCTGGCCTGAGAGTAAAGGTCACGTGACTTCCTGCCATTGTGTGCACATTACTCATTATTTACCCTTCGACTGCAGTTAACGTTTAAACAGAGAGATGCATAATAACACATTTTTTATCAAACTGGGACCTGTAAACTATCCTGCGAGTCCTGTGAGATTTCATTAAGTGATGGAAGTTTATAATAATTACAGGCAAAGAAGAAAAATGAAACTACTTTACACGTTGGAAACGTTACTGATACTGAATGATTAACTGTAGCTGATTATTTTATGACTCCTTTCTGGGAAACACGTGGCCTTTTTATTCCTGTGCAGTGAAAGTAAAAGTAGAGAATAATTTCTGTCTTCTACCTTCTGATGTGTTCAGTTCATCAGGTCGACAGGAAGCGTGTCCACTGTGTTGTCGTGTGATGATAAGAGGAAGCCGGCTGCTGTTTTATGTTTTTTTTTTCAGTGTGATAAATTAAATCGAGGTTTTCTGTTAAAGAATTGTGACACGTTCAGCTGATAAAGATCTTGCAGGTTTAAACTCGTCTTAGTTTTAAAGGTTTTTTTTCTGGCTGGCAGACATTTTGTGAGAGCAGGCGCCTCAACACTTGAGTACAAAAAGCTGCATGACTTTCAGCTTTAGTGATATCTGAACATATTTTGAGTGGCTATCAGGGGCTGCAGATACGCCTCTGTCAGGTTTAACAGTCTGAGGAGTTAATTTTTAACGTTTCCTCTCCAACTTGTTTAATATATTACATTATCTTGCCCTGAGTGCTGTTTATACATGTAAAACTCACTGCCTCACTGCGAGATGGGGCAACTTTATTGTCAGAGGTGGATTCTGCTGGATTTATGGCTTTAACACGCTCGAGGTAATGTAGTGAAGAGACTGTGGCATTTAAATCTTTATTTGGAAACCTTCATCTGAGGTAGTTTCCCTTTTTATTGCATGAAAATTTATTCCAAAACGTTGAGAATGTGCCTGTAAAGTTGGTCACAGACTCCACAATAAACATTTGATTTGTGATTCAGTCATTATGGTTTATGAACTGTCTTTCTAACATTTGATTGCCATGACATTTGGTTCAGATGTCAGAGGAAGAAAACTTAATACTTGTTGCTTCTCTGACTTTTCATCTGGTGACACAAACAGGTTGTCAACACTTGGCTTAATGAAAGGATAATAGTTATGTGCCTCTCAAAGTTTCTTATTATTTTCCAACATGGATTACTAACTCATGGCTGTTTCCTGCCCTATCTCTCACTTTGCATGTTAAAAAATCCAAACTATAACTGCAAACTCGATCCTTCAATCATCACTCGTCCTGTCGTGCCTGTATCCATGACAACAGCTGTCTGACTAGACTTGACGCTGGCTTGCTAGCTCGCTAAAATGGACACGAAAAGACGGGCGTTCAATTTAGTTTTGATGAGTCGGAGGCATTAATGATGCTAACCTCTTGGAGAGGCTAACGCTGATGTTAGCCTGTTAGCTTTACATTTTCCTGACTATGTATTAATGAGTGTATTCCTCTCATACACTGATTAATACACGGTCAGGAAAATGTAAAGCTAACATCCGTGTTAGCCTCTCTCAGAGGCTAACATCAGTTTAAGTTGGGATGGTTCTGTAATAGCTAAATTCTTATCCTATTATAAAGTAGGATTTTTGTTCCTAAATGCAGTTAGGAAACATTTAACATCTGTAATCCTTAATATGATCCTAAACTGAGATAAGGTCGGATTTCCAACCTGGAAGGTTTCTGTAATGAGGCTCGAGGTTTATAATGAATTATTTCCACATGTAGATTTTAAGTTTGCCTTGAAAAAATTGCTACAAAATGTTTTTTTCCAGAATTGTGAATTTGTCAGATAAAAGGACTCGTTACGCAACAGAAACACGACTTATCAGTGACATCTGGGAGGCTCTCGGTGAAACTGACGTCAGCCTCACAACTAATACATTACATGTGCAAACGGAGCAAAACAACAAAGATTTGTTCAGCGTATCTTTTGCTGGATTTCTCTGTTCGATTCAAACAGCTGTAGGTTTAAAGAATATTTGCTTCCTCATCTCTTACTTATTTCCTTTTTTCACTGACCTTCAGTCTCATGTTACTTTATCAGGAAGCTTTGGCCTCTTTGTGAGATTTCACTGGATAAATGTTATTTCTGTCTGTGAGTAAAGTTCTGGTCCAGGATCGATCTGCAGAGCTTATCAAATGGCAAAATCTGTGCTGTTGACCCACACCGGGTCCGTTAACTCCTCCTCACCGGCGCTGTCTTGTCTCTTCCCTCAGTGGTTGGGTGCTCCCTCCTGCCAGCGAGGCAGCTATGCCTTCTATAAGTCGGTGAGCAGCAGAGCTCAACCCGACGGGCCCGTCCAGGTGTGGAAGCTCGGGGAGTTTTACTTCATCCGCTGTGGACCGCAGGATCCTGTGTGCATCGCTGAGGTGAGATACCTGCTCTCTGTTAGACTGAAGCTGCTGCAATCAGTAGGTTTATATTAATAAAGGGCTCACGGAGACATCGGTCTATCGACTCTTTCAGCTCATTATTTTGGTTTTCTGACCTGAAACTTAATTGTTTGGGTTCACACAAACACTGTACAGCAGACGTGCACAGTTACAGAGAAGCTGGTGAACAAAGTGGAGCATTTAGCAGCTAAAGAGCCAGATATTCCCCTCAGCAGCTGGTGGAAACCAAAAAGCTGGATGTCTGAACTAAACTTTACAAGAAGATAAACCTTTATTGATCCTCAGAGAGAATCCAGATGTTGCTGCAACTAAAGATTATTATTTTTTACGATTTATCTATTAATCATTTAGTCACAATTTCCCAGAGCCCAAAGTCTTCAAATGTCTTCTTATGTCCGACCAACAGTCCAAAAACCCAAAGACTCTTCATTTAATGTCATAAATAACGAAGAACTGCCGCAAATCTTCACATTTAAAAAGCTGGAACCAGCAAATGTTATCAAAATCATTGTCGTCTAATTTTCGATGAATCGTTGCAGGTCTAGCAGCGAGGACAAGGACAGAAGTAAGTACAGATGCTTAGAGAAACAAAGAAATACAAAAATACAACATACAATAAGCATTTAAACTCAAAAGTATTTTAGTAATATTATATTTAAATCACACAAATGTTTTATTACAGTATATATCATGAGGTGAGTTGTCGTAGTAAAGTGTAACGTAGCACGTTGTGACCCCCATGATGAGTCAGCTGGTCCTGTTGTGTGAAATTGTTGGATTTTCCCTTTAACTGTTAATGATGAGTAACCAGAACTGAAACTACAAACTGAACCCTAAATGGGTCACGTTCCCGCTCACATGCGTTATAGACGACAGTATGTTTTATTGAGTCTAACATCCCACGGCAAAGGCTATATTTAGTGAATTTAGGTCGCGAGCTGAAACAGTGTTAATGAGATTGCGTTGTATTTAGGTTGATATTGTATTGACGGTGATTGATTGTCATGAAGGGATGTGAAGTGCATGTTTTTGGGTTAATGTGTTTGTTGAAAAAACTGAACAGAAACAAACTAATGTAGTGAATTAAATCAGTTATACCGTGTGTAACGCGTTCGTCTCACGTCTGAATCATCATCCTGAGCACTTCTGTGTAAAAACTCACGACAGGGGAAATCTTACAGGGACCTGAAACACTTTCACTTTCAACACGAGTCTAAAACTAAATGCTGAAAGTGGTTTAAATTCACAGCCTGTGTGGGCGTTACACCTTTAAAATCACTTTAATAAACTAGGAAACTACCATCGTCTTGTTAATTCATGTCCAACACAAACTTTCACTTGTTGTACACTGTTGAATATGATAAAACAGGACACAGAATTTATTTCAATATTTATTTCTTTTCGTTTGTTCCGACTCACATTCAACAACTTGTCTTCACCTCAAAACATCAGCTTCAAGCTGATTTCATAAAGCAATGAAACAAAAATTAATACATGTCGTAAAAACAGTTAAATACTGGTCAAAAGCCTGTTTCTCTCAGAGCTCCCCACCCATCAGTGGGAGAGTTTATTGTTGTGGTGCAGTGCATTATGGTTATTGTAGGTTTTCTACGTTTTGAACTAAAGGGAACCCCACAGCACTTTTTTCTCGGTTTTCTCTGCTCATGAAGCACCAACTTCAAAAATACTTGTGTGTTTCTTCTGCATATACATCCTGGTTTTGTGCAAGAGCCATCTTTAACCCGCTAGATATTGTCTGCGACATGTCGATGTTCAGATTGCATCTTTCCTTTAATAATTCACACTCAGCGATCGTTGCTGATTTGCTTCTGATCTTCAGCGTTTGTGGGCGAGTTATTTTTGTTTTGTGCAGACAGGCAGTGAAATATCACCGCTGGCGCCAGTGATTTTCTAATAATATTTAACTTCAGGTAATAAGCACGAGGGATGGGATTCAGAAACAAGTTTCAAATAGTCAGATCCGTCAAAATCCCAGAACGTAACGATTGCTTTGAGAAAGACGGGTTGCAGTCCGTGTGGGCTGAAGTGAAGAGTTTCTCTGTGTGTTTCTTTGCTCCACAAAAGAGCAGATTACAATATTTGCACACATTTAAATGTGGATTGAAAAAATCCAGTTAACGTCCAGCAGTACGTTGTGGTTTACCTGCTGTATGCGGTGCCCAGGTGAGAGTGCAGGTGAGGCAGGTGTTTCAGACTGTTGACTCAGTCACTCTCCTTCTGTGTGAAAGAATAAAAACCAAACAAAAGTGTTGAAACGTCTCCGTGTGATTCAGCCAAGAATCACGTCCGACCTCCAGACACTGACGTAACAGCGTGACATCATCTTCAACTCCCGACTCTGCATCAGCCGTGTGTAACATCAGGACGAGTTTCCTGTTTGTTCACTTCCAGATTTACATCTCAGGCTCTGTTAACGTGTGATGAGAGAGACTTCTCGAAAAACATTTTTAAATGCCTCAAAATGAGGAAGTGAAGAAAAGTTTAGTATAGTTGGCACCGAAACTCTTCACAGGGCAACATGTCGGCTGCAGTTTTGATAAGAAATGTTCCTGTTTCTGTCTGAAGCTCTTTAACCTGTAACAAGACCAAACATGCTAAATATTACATCTGTCAAACTGGCTTGTTTTCAGCGTTTCTGCGGGGCTTTTCTGAGCTGAATCAGCTGCTCAGTCAGGCTGTTCTGTCCACAAACAAACTTTTTAAAAGGACTTTTTAAAAACTCTCAAATAGTTTAAATTCACACAAAAAAATCATCAAAGCGTCTCTTTTTCTTCTTCTTCTTCTTCTTCTTCTTGTGCAGGTGACCTTACTATGGGAGGACCAGACGCGGCGCCACCTGCTGGCCAGCACCAGACTCTACTTCCTGCCCGAGGACACACCGAAGGGCCGGACCAGAGAGCATGGAGAGGTGGGTCAAAGGTCACAGAGGGAGACGGGCTCCTCCTCCTGCATGGGAGGATATTTCAGTCAATTGTTTACTTTTCCCTTCATTCCTATAAACCTGCCTGGAGCACACATTCATTATAGTTCATTTATCATCATTTCACACAACTCACTAAGTCATTTTTGTGATTATTTGTACGTGTTTTTTGTCTTGGCTGGATTTTAATTTGTCCTGAACAACCAGGAATAAAAAGGAGATTATTCATTAACTGGGGCAAGTTCTGGATCTTAGGTGTGTTGACTCTAGAAACAGATATCTGCTTATGAATGAGGAAACTAAACACAAGGAACAAGAAGTTCTGGTGTCTGTTTTTTAGGCCGAGTAGTTTTGACCAATCACTTTGATTTCATGCAGGTAAACAGCCTGTACGTCGAGAAAATAAGGCACAAGTTTAAGTTAACATGGAGTTTAAGTCAAATTAACAATTAAGACAATATAACAGAGTAAACGCTCAACAGCCGAGACAAACGAGATACAAGTAAAAGCAATAAAAGCTAAGAAGAGGAATTACAAACAAATAAAATACATTAGGAACAGTCAAAAAGGCTAAAATGAATTTAAGAAGTGATTTAAAGGAAGTTACTGACTTTGTAATTATGACATTTATAACAGTTTTCCCCTCAGATATACCAAAACAAAAACAAAACACGTCTTTGTAAGTCCATACCCAGCGAGGCAAAATAAAAGTTGAGTAGCTGCTGATTGTGAGTTCAGTACAGTAGTCGTCCTTGTGTGATTCCTGTCGACTCGTAATGTGAGTGAACGTCTCCTTAATAGAATCGGCCTAAAGAACATCTATTAATAACCCCGTCGCAGGAACGCTGCCTCCTTTTTTTATCCAAACATGTTTCGAACCTGAAACCTTCAGTCAAAGTCACGACGTGTCTTAACCTGACCCTCCTTTTTTGTCTTTTTCCCCTCCTGATAATCTTATTATCGCGCCCTGCGACTGACAGTAATATTTAACGGTCTGTTTAATTTAAAAAAAAGACAGTTTGAACGCAGAAAGATCAACAGTGATTTCACGTTAACAGAGGAAGAAAAAGGGGAAACATCAGATGTGGCTGCGAGTGTTTCTGATTAACACAGTTCACATGCAGGCTGCAGCTTCAGCCTTCACATCAAAATCCCCCTCCGGGAATGAGACTAATGTCTTACCCAAATGTAAATCCTATGACTTGACTGAAACCAAATTTTCCACATTTTGAACTTTGATATTCAGCCGTCTCTGTATACAGAGGTTTAAATGTTCCTGCTGGAAAAATGAGCCTTCTGGAAGCTGATTTTTTATACAGTTAACTTATTTCCATTTTCTGCTACTTTATACTTCCACTCCACTTCATCTTAAAGGCAAAAAATACTGTACTTTTTACTCCACTACATTTATCTGACAGATTTAGTCCAAGATGGCGCCGTGCTAACAGCGATCGTAGCCGCTCCCGGTACTTTTTTTATTTTGTTTTTAGCTTGTTTTTCCTCGTTAACTGTTCACTGCGCTGTGGTTTTATACATTATCCACACATCAAGATGCTTTTTCCTCAGTTTGGATGCCTTCTTTGAACTTTTCTCGCACTTGGGTCTCCCCTGATGACTGGAAGCCATGCCTGCAACACAGCCGGCATTGTTTACAACCGCGACCAGCTGATTGCCCTGAGGCGCCCCAACCCTGTTAGCCGGAGGAGCCGAGGAGGAGCCAGTTATTTTCTATTAGCTGTTTAATAGTCAGTGTTTTATTACGAACATACAATTAAATTTTCATTAAAAAAAGATTACACAATAGTTTGTGTCAGAATCAGCAGGTCAGACTTCAAAATTACAATCAGTGCATCTGTAATATCGAGGTGTTTGGTCTCAAATGTGATATTTGATTTTGTCGCCTAGTCCTAGCATTTATGAAGTGCTTTTTATATTTTTTATATGTGTGTGTGTATATATATATATATATATATATATATATATATACATATATACATATATATATATATATATATATATATATATATATATATATATATATATATATATATATATATATATATATATATATATATGTATATATGTATATATGTATATATATATATATATATATATGTATATATGTATGTATGTATATATATATATATATATATATATATGTATATATGTATGTATGTATATATATATATATATATATATATCGAGATATGACCTGAAAATATCACAATATTGCTTTTAGACCATATTGTCACAGAAATTAAAGGCCCTTCTCATTCGCCTCGTTGATGCTGCTGTAATAAATGAATACTTATCTTTTATGATCAAAGAAAATAAAATCTGTTTAATTCAATTGATGGTCGTTAGATTAATTAAGAAAATGTTCTCAGTTCTCTCCCAGGCTGCATTAGTTACAGTATTATCTGACTTTATACCAGAGCCTGAAGCGATAAGTTACCAGCTCTCGCTCTTGCAGTTGATAAAAAATGTGAGGAGTTGCTGATTTTCGCGGTCATTTCTGACAGTAAATGAAGTGTGACGAGAGACAAAAGAAGCAATTTGAAGGCGTGACTTTGGGCTCTGGGAAGTTGTGATGAGCATTTTTCTTTACTTTTTATAGACCGAACAACCAGTCCTGAAAAAGATCAGCAAATTAATCGATAATGAAAATAATCAGCGCTTCTTTAAGCCTCCCAAATATCACGCAATAAGAACCGCTGACGTAAAAGACATCTGTCAAATGACCAGTGGAAGAAACCACCAATGTTTCTTACTCCACGTCTCAAAAGGGCTGAAATAAAGTGATTTTAACGTAAAAGTGACATTTAAAACTGGCGTCACATTTACGTAACGAGGCTCTTCAGTCAACGAGATCACACTGAAGACGGTGACAGACAGAATATTTGAGCTTTAAAGATGTTTATTGGGGAGTCCTTCAGAGCCACTTTGTGTTGTTAATGAGCTCCCACCTGGCTGCTGGTGGAGGAGCAGGAATGTGAGGAGCTCCCACCTGGCTGCAGCCCAGAGGGGGTGGAGGTTTTATTGAGGGGGGTTGGGCTCGCAGCTGACAAACTGGAATAGGAGGAGACGTTCGCAGCGTCGGCTTCACTTTAAACCGCGTGAACAGCAGCTCAGTTTGTCACATATTAACTTAAAGGCCAACTCCACCAATTTTTCACATTGACGTGTGTTTGCGGGTCTTGTGGAGTACGACCACAAACGTGAATAAAGTAGTATAAAGCTTTTTGTGGCTCCGGAGGAAGCTGCATAAAGATGCATTAAATAGTTTCAGTCCAGCATGCGCCTCTCCTCAGAGTATTTTTCATAAACTTCCTCTTTCATTTTTTAAATGTTGCATCATATCCAGTGGTGGAGGAAGTTTTTACACAATTTACTGAAGTTAAAGTAGCCAAACAGCACTAAATATCACTATTAAATACTCCAGTACAAGTACAAGTCATGCAAGTATTACAAACAAAATGTACTTAAAGTTAAAGTACTCATGAGTGACCTGTTTTATTACTGGATCATTACTACTGTTGTATGTAAACAGTACTTCAATGTTGTAATTAAGTGCCTTATTTACTGTTGTCTTATTTAATCTTTATTATTAATAAATATATAGATGTATATAAATTAGTGTGTGTGCCTTCAAAGAAATATAATTCAAGTGATAAAGCACAGATGAGACGTAATGAAACGATGAGTAATGCTTTAAAAAGGGGCAGAACGTCAACACGTGAGATGGATTTTTTACCCCAAAAGTTGGACTGACAAGTTAAATAACAAGTCAAACACTAAAATCACCATCTTGCCTGTTTGAAAGTAACAGAAGTCTTGAACTTTAAAGATGTTTTTTGAAGAATTATTCCTCATGTTTAAGTTCAAGCTCAGTTTTCAGACAGCTCACATCTTCTAATAAAACCTTATTTGAGCAGTTTCAGCCTGATCTGTCAGACTCTACTCTGTTTGTCTTATTGTGTAAATACCAGGACTTGTGTGTGAAACATGTTCAGGTGTGTTCTTGAATATGAATAAGCAGGTGATAGTTGAACAGGAGGAGCATGGGAGGAGCAGGAAGTGCCTCTGAGGACAAAAATCATGAAGATGCAGCGTTAAAATCTGATGAAAAGCTTTGTGCTTTGTCAGCGTTGTAATAAATCTGTTTCATCCACAAGCTGACAAATATCAAAATATTCTATCAAGACAAATTTTGATCTAACTGTGGAACAAACCTGTTTGTGATTGTAGGATGAGGTTCTGGCCGTGTCCAGGAAGATGGTGGTGCGGGTGGAGGACCTGGTGCGATGGGCGTGTGGGCAGCCGGCAGGTTGGAGCAGCTGCCTGAAGGTGCTGCCCTGCGGGATCAACGGCCTCCACAAGCCTCCACAGAGCAGCGACAGTAACGGCATCAAGAGCAGCGAGCCGCTCAAAGACAAACCCGACAGTAAGAAAGATCACAGGACGCTTGACGGATGATCTAATTTACAGACGGAGGACGTTTGTCTCACACGTGTCTCGTGTCTTTTCCTCTCAGACGACCTGGTTGAGCGTCAGAGCATCAAAGTGCTCAGCTACCCGCAGTACTGCCGCTTTCGCTCCTTGCAGAGACGCATCCAGGATGGAGCGAGGGGGCCGGGGCTGCAGGACCCCCACCTGCTGGCCCTGGGCGCCATCAAGGCGCTGCCCTCCACCCGACTGATGTACTGCAGGGACACCTTCAGCCACCCGACGCTGGAGAGCAGCGCCAGCTTCTCCTGGCAGTTCAGTGAGTGTGACGGTGAAACCACAGGGGGAGGCTGAGGAGCATTAGCCTGACAGGGTTATTGAGGCAGATACCTGAACAGAAGACGATTGAATCTTCTTGTTTCTTGTTGTCCAGGATGTCCGTCTCTCAGTCTTCGAGGGCGACCTCGCAAGAGGAGAGGCCGAGACGGCAAAGACTCCCCGAACTCCAGCCAATCAGAGTCCTGGATCGAGAAGATGAAGGTTTGTTCTTCATATACACTACTCCTATTTGAATCTTTGTATTAAACCTGTACAAACAACCAAAGATGCTTCACGTAGAAAACATGTTGATGTGTTGATGTAAATATCACAAACTGCTGCGTCGTCTGTGTTTATTTAAGCTCTTATGAAACTGTTATTTGAAGCCTCTGTGTTGAAAGTGAAGTGGAAAATCTCTTCCTGGAGGTCCAGCAGGGTTTGGGATGTAACAACACCACAACAACACAATGACATCCTCAAAATGACCGCTGAGTTTAATCCAAACCTCTGACGAACGTTACACGCTTCATTAGAGTTATTGTTTCAGTGCAGGGTAGTTCCCCGTATATTTATGCTTCTGTTAACTGGTTCAACTGTCTTTTATCTCAAACCATATGTCTCTGTGTGTGTTCCTGTTGTAATCCTGGACGTGTTTTTCCTCTCAGGAGAACGTGATGGGCAGCGTGGAGGTCGGCTGCGAGGGCAGCTGGCTCCCTCACCCTGAAGAGCAGCTGTTCCTGGATCAGCTCTTCGCCTTCATGGAGCGACAGGGCTCGCCAATCCACAAAGTCCCAAACCTCGGCTTCAAGAAGAGTGAGTCTCTTCTCTCTGCTTCGTCTTTTCTTGCTCTCTGTCTTTCGAAGGTGAATGCATGAGTGTTTCGACATTTGATAAATGAAAGGAAGGTCACAGGTTCGATTCATTCCCATCATGCACTCTGCTTCTGGCTAAATCCGTGGCCAACGTCCTATGACCCCTTGAGAAGTCATGCTTTTCACCGAACCAGAATTGCGCCACTGAGATTAAAAATGTTTTTCTAGAGGCAGAAACAACAGAGAGTTCCAGACCGACAACCTAAAACAGATGAAGCTTAGTTTGTTTCATCAGCCCTCAAACACACACGCTCGTCAAACTCAATAAAACTGATCATGCCGTTACAATATATACAACCAGTAACATTACTCCTGCCAGAACCGACAGCTTTTTAAAGCAGCTCCCTGTCGGGATACGGGCGGCTGCAGCTGAAAACTCCTGCTCGACTGGTTTCATTCTGTGTGTTCAGGACTTTAAATCTTATCTCTGCTGTCGAACGCTGTTTCACAATTCACCAACCGCAGAAAACGAATTGAAAGAAACAAAATGTAACTTCATGAAGAAGATGGTTGATTGTTGAGTGTCAAATACCGACGCTTTGTGTTGACAGCTTGGGTCCGATGCAATAACTGATTTATTGTTTTTTGGGGTTTTTTCCTCCCACTTGGGAACGGTTATATAAGAAGTGAACACAACAGTGACTTATTATAAGTTGATATGGATAACAGCACATCCAGCTCTTACTTCTATCTGCTTTTTATTTATATTGCATCAAACTGTGAGCCTGTTTTTGTGGCTTCGCCATCAAGTGTTGAGATCGCTGAAATGACCGAAACTCAAATTATTACTTTGGTAAAAGTGAGCGACACTCATACAAATAATACTTTTAAAGTTTTAAAGTGTCTGATATTAAATGTACTTAAGTATCAAAAGTAAAAGTAAATTATACATATTTTTCCTATAGGGGTCTCTTGATATACCAATATTGTCTCAATAACACACACATGATAATATCGTAAATAATCCAGAGCCTCCTTCAATTTCTTACTTTACTTTCAAAAGATTTACCTTTTTATAAAAAAACAAAAAAAACAGTGTGAAGCCGGCCTTCAGTATCGCATCAAATGAAGTGTGACTGTTGGTGATTATCTGATATTTAAAGAAACTTCTTGATCTCGACTGGATTGTGAATAAACTTCAGAGCAGCAGAGCAACAGAAGGGTGAAGTTGTGACTGTGTGGCAGCTGAAATCATGAAAATGTTGTTATCGTACTTAAAGCAGCAGTCGAAGTCACTTTGTAGAGCTGAAATATAATAAACACAGGACGTCTGTTTCGTTTGGATCAGCAGCAGAGAGTAAAATCATCAGCACATCAGGTACTTTGCGGACCCGTTTGTATCAGAACATATTTGTCCAGTCAAACTGAACTTTTTATTTCATTATTACCACCTGATTTGCGTGTTTATCTGCTCCGTGTTTGATATTTGCATGTTTTGTCTGTTTCCACTTGTCGTTGCCGGCTGCGACGCTGAGTTTCAACATGTCTGTCCTCCGTTTCCTCAGTTGACCTCTTCCTCATGTACTCTGTGGTGAAACGACTCGGAGGATATAAAAAGGTGAGTCACTGCAAGTTACTTCAGAAACTCATTTAATCCAGGAAGTCTTTAAAAATGTCTCAAAATGTCTTAAATTGAATTTTTTATAAATATTAGGGCCTTGAAAGTCCTGAAAGGGTTTTACATTTCAATTTTTTACTATTATTTTCTCTTAGTCCCCGACATTCACACACATTTGCAGTAACAATATGATTTTCGTTATCTTTCGTCACAGGCCTGGAACTGGTAGATTAATAAAATTGATAGATATCGAATAACAAAGGGGGGAAAAAAGCTGCATTGTGCGCACAAGTACACATCGTTCCTAACACACTATTGTTTCATACAACTGATTCATACTTTTCGTTGGGCCACTTCCTTCTCTGAATGAAGTTACAAAGATCATTGAGCAAGTGAGTTATCAGTGGCTGCCACACGCTAATGAAGCTGCTCTCATTTCCTTTTATTTTCTTTCCGTGGAAAGTGCTCTGAAGATTTCTCTAAACCAGATCCGGTTAAATAATTAACTTTTATTTAGCTGTAAAAACCGAACATGGCGATTTTTTTCTTTACACGGTCCCAGAAACAAAACATGTAAGTTCCAGTTAATACTTTACATTTAGTACGCAAAGAGGATCTGATGGGGTCGATTTGTTTAGTGTTTGAGGGGTTCTGATCCAATATTGCAGCCTAATACCGTCTTTTTACTGGTTTACACTCTAATAACCACCGACTCCCTGCACGGGGCCACATATTATACTACTTACTTTTTGGATTTCTCCAAAAATCAGTCTTAAATTTGGTTAAATATTATCTTAAAAATGTGTAAAGAGCGTTAAAGTGAAGCGTCTGATGCCTGTAGACATCCTGTTGACTTTGATTGATTTTTTTTTTTCTGTCTAAACAAACAAACTCTTTGTTTTCATGACTGAATAAACAAACTGACCTTAAAGGGCAAACACTCTTTCATACTGTTTTACTGTGTTTATATGTGGCGGACCCTGCCACCTTTCTAGCTTCAGTGTTCTGGGACCTTATTTTCCTCTGAGAGCAGCTTGTTTACTCACTGATGTATTATTTCCTCATTAATATTGTAAATACTAAAACTCTGAGGTTTAATTTCTTCTCTACACACTGTCGTGTACCTTTTAAAGGAATAGTTTGCCTTTTCTCTTTTTTCTTTCTTGGTGTTGCAAGAGAAGATTGAAACCACTTTCATGACTGTATGTTTAATATGAAGATACCACAAGCAGCCAGTTAGCTTAGCATAAAGACTGGAAACGGGGGGAAACTGCTAGCCTGCCCTCGTGAAACAGCATTTTGTCGTTTTTACACTTTGTTGATGTTTATCTGTGATCTTTTGAGGTGCATTTTTGTTACCTTCGGACAGAGCTAGGCTAACTGTTTGCCCCTGTTTCCAGTCTTTATGCTAAGCTAACTGTATGCTAGCTGTAGCTTTATAATTACTCTCCAGACATTTGGCTGTACGCCTGCAACAAATGAGCATTCCTTAAATGGTTGAACTACTCGTTTGACTACAATGTTTGCACGTTCCCTCAGCAGATGCCACCAAAGACTGTTATAGTAAATTAAAATAATACTTTGGAAATCAAACAAACAAACAAACCTTGACGATACCTTGACGACGTCAGGAGGAGCTGATACTGTTACATTTTTAAATTAACTGTCACATTCGCCTGTATAAACTAACATTTGTGTCCTCAGAACGAAACAGTGGCGTTCTGCCTGGACAATCAGTCGTTCTTCAGCTGTTTACAGTAAATAAACACACAACAAAAGCAGCTTTACAATAAATAAAAAACAGGCGGTTCAGTTTCAGCTCAGAGCTGCTCTGCTGACAACAAAAGGCCCGTTCAGCTTCAGCCGCTGTGCTGAACTGAGCCTCGCGCTGAACAATGCTGTATTATACAGCAGAGTTACACCCCTAATGACACACTGTATAATGTATGGAAACGTGTCAACGCCACCACACACACACACACACACGCACACACACACACTCACACACACACACACACACACACACTTCACTCAGCGCTGCGGCTTTCTGAAAATATAAAGTTCAGATGAATTCCAGTTTCGTTTGAATTAATCTGAACATTATAGTTTACAGAGCTGCTGCGAGACGTTATTAAAGGGCGATGACAAAAAATATATCCGCTAAAACAACTTTTATCTTTTCCAAATGCTGGAATGCTGTTAGCTACAACGCGACCCACATTTTTCTCTCTTCCTGCCTCAAGGGTCGACTGTTTTTCTGCCTCGACTCGACTCTTTACTCCCCCTGACGACCCCCTCCTCCCTCCTGTCACACACACTCACACCTACTTCAACAACAAACACCTGCGACTCGTACTCTGCTGCTAACGGCGCCGTTTCTGGTGTCTTATGTTCTTATTGTTGCAGGTATTATTAGTACGGATGCACAATATGGATTTCTTTCAGCCGATACGATAACCGATAATTGAAACCAACATTTTTATGCTTTTTTTCATGCACACCTGAGTGTAAGAGGCTCAGATGTAGTGAGCAAACATGGTTTATTACATATTTCATAGCTGTGATGAGATTTTCCCCTCATGTCATGCTCTTTTTGTTAAAAAACAGTCCACATCAGTGACGACATGTGTCTCATGTCAACGTTGTGTGGCTCTTCTCAGGTTGTTTGTTGTTCTTCTTCTCTGTTTTTATTGGCGGCTCACAAAACAACACAAAAGGTGCATACGACCACCTGC
The DNA here is from genome assembly GCF_040436345.1 of Pagrus major. Taxonomy (NCBI): domain Eukaryota; kingdom Metazoa; phylum Chordata; class Actinopteri; order Spariformes; family Sparidae; genus Pagrus; species Pagrus major. The sequence continues at coordinate 29,305,559 of NC_133227.1, read as the reverse complement.
TGTGTGTAGATGCTGCACAATATAATGTAAATTTTCCATTATTGGGCCGATAATTTATCCCTAGTTATTAGTACTTGTCTCGTGTGTTTTTTAACATGTTTGGCGGTGCTTTATTTAGTAACTTAAATGTGTTACCTTGCGTTACATGAGAGCACACGCTCTGTACTGTAAGGAGAAAGTCCATATATACTGCCAGTGATGTCACAGAGCTAAGAAGGGATCAGGTTTTTTATAGCGACCCTTGTGATGTTTTAATTTTAAATTAAAATGTAAAGAAAGCCAACAGTCCAAAACCCAAAACAAAGAAAAAGCATGAAGCACATTTAGGAAGCTGGAAACCAAAAATGTTTGATCATTTTGCTTGAAAAATAACTCGGCTCTATTATTTATTCCTGACTGACATCACTTTCTTCAGTTTTAATGGTTTTTTACGCAAGAATAATTACATTTTTGATTCGAACACAGTGATTTTTGGTCAGTTTTGTACTTTAGTATCTCGTCTGAATGCTGACTGGAGAGGAAACTGAAACATGAAGGACGTCGGTGTTGAATGTGATCAGTGAAAACAGGTTGGAGGTGGACCAGCGTCACGTTGCTCAGCCTGTTCGCTGAGGCACAGAGCAGATTACGGCGTCCTCACTGATAAAAAAACAGATGTAATCTCATGTGTAATTTCACTCCCATTGTGCGGCCGAGTAGAAAACAACTCTGTGCTTCCAGTTCTGTGGGAATCTAAACTTACCTGATTAGCTCTCACCTGGTTGGCAGTGGCACAGAGTTCATTTGCATAAAGTTGAGCTTCTCTAATTTTTCCTGTAGTGTTGCTGGGAATCTTGTTTTTAAATCTCTGTAAATGGGACCTGGCGTTGCAGCCCAGCGCCACCTGCTGAGCTCCAGACAGCTTGTCCCTGTCGTCCAACAGACTGTCAGTGGATGTTAGGACTTCCTCCACATGCTACAAGTAGAAGCAACAGCCTGTGAAAGATTTCCTGTGTGACCGTCCGTCTCGGCACACGTTTTTCTTTTTCTGCAGGATTTCAGGAGTTTAAAGTTGATCATCCTCATATTTGTGTGTGTGTATGTGTGTGTGTGTTAATCACAGGTGACATTGAACCGTCTCTGGAAAGTGGTTTATAACGAGCTGGGAGGATGCCCCGGCAGCACCAGCGCTGCTACCTGCACCCGGAGACACTACGAGAGGTCCGACAGAGACACTGACCCCCCCACCACCACCTCTCCCAAATCCTCAAAATATAAAAATGATCCTGGCTGAAAACAAGCTAACTGACGTATTCATGTGTTCCTCAGGCTGATGCTGCCTTATGAAGAGCACCTCAGAGCAGGAGGAGGAGGAGGAGGAGTCGAATTCAAAATCCCAGAAACCCCGACCATGCCTCCCAAACCCAGAGGGATCAGAGGAAGGAAGCCGCTTCCAAGAGGCAGAAGACCAGGACCCAAAGCCAAGGAGAAGAAGATGGCAACCCCTGCTGCTGCCTCTCGAACTGTAAGTGACAGGAAACTGAAACAAACCATCTGATGGCAAGATTTTATAAACGATCCAAGAGTGAATTTTATTATATTTTAATATCATGTTCGACTCTTTGCTGCACATTTACAGTACGTGATAATGCCTCGTGTGTTAAGGTCATTATCGTCTTTTTCTGCCTTACTTTTCTTTCTTCTTCTGTGATTTTGCTGGTTTTAGCGCTTTTATTCCTTTTTCTTGTCATTAATCAAATCGACTTGTTGTGTTCTTGTTTTAACTTCACCTTTGACTCGGCTTCTCGACTGTTGAGTGTTTATTCTGTAGTATTGTCTTCCTGAGTTTCCTGCTTTTTCTTGTTTGTCAAAGCACTTTGTAAAACCTGTTTTTAAAGGTGCTATATAAATAAAGTTTATTATTGTATTAAGCATTAGTTTACAGGTATTAAGGCCTCACAAGATGCTTATTCACATTAATAAGACTATGTAATCATTAATAATAGCATCACAGGAGTCACCTCTGATCGTCTTCCCTCTGAACAGATCGTGAACCCGAACGGCACCGTGGTGGTGAAGAGAGGACGGGGCCGGCCGCCGGGAACCCGCAACAAGGCCACGCTGATCGCTCAGGCGAAGCTGCTGGCTCAGCAGCAGGCCAAAGCCAAAGCAGCAGCAGCAGAGCCTCAGCCGACGCAGCAGAGTCCGCTGCTTCCAGCCAGAGCTGCAGGAGGACCGACGCCCAGCAGCACGCACAGGGTAACAGATTAGATTTACAGTAAAGTGATAATTCAACCATCTGAAATCTACTTGTGTCAAATAATCTCCACCTGTGAGCCTGATACGCTCTTAAAATAACATCCCAGTGATGCAACGTGTTTCTGCCTTTTGGAAATATGACGACGTGGATGTCGAAATATTGATGATTTGAGCCTGTGTAGTTTGTGATCGATCACAGGATGTTGAGGAGGAGCAGGCTGAAGCAGAGCTGCTGCACTGACAGCAGATCAATACCAAACCTTTAACTGTATATAACCTGCACAGAGCAGGTGAGGCGCCCCCTGCTGGACCAGCAGAGAAATGTGCTGCTGTGAGAATATTTCACAGTTACTGATCTTGTTGTGCAGCAGTGTGGTCAGCAGAGGTCCTTCCCTGTGATATCATTTCCTGTCACATGGACTTCTAGTAAAACTTAACAAAATGGCTCCTCGAATGGTGGAAACAGCAACCTGAGAGATAAAACTGCAGCGATTCATCGATTAGCTGTCAACTATTAAATCATTCGCAGACTATTTTGGTCATTGTTTGAAAAAGAGCCAAAATTATGCGATTCCAGCTTCTTAAATGTGAATATTTTCTGGTTTCTTTCCTCCTCTGTGACTGTAAACTGAACATCTTTAGTTTGTGGACAAAACAAGACATTCGCAGACGTCATCTTGAGCTTTGGCAACGAGCCGATCGACATTTATCATAATTTTCTGATCATTTAAAAGACCCAACAACTAATCAGTTAATCCAGAACATAATCAACAGATGAATCAACAGTTAAATTGATTATTAGTTGCAGACATTTCCTCAAATTAATTATGATATTCAGAAAGTAGTAATAGTAGTTAATATAAGCTTTTCATTGCCCTCCCCCGGTTTCCTCCGTGGGTCACAATCCTCCTGTATATCTCCCAATTTATGACAATTTTGTTTGACATCTCCCTTTTTAATGATCATAACCTGTTTCCGGCTCCTCTAGAGAGGAGAAAGAATATTTAAACACATTTCATACAACCTGGAGAGAATAACTCCCGTCTCTTACAAAAAACTTAAAGAAAAGCGGCTGTTAAATGTTGTTTTGTCTGTCAGTCACAGGAGGGTCGCACTGTCATCCCCATCGAGAAGCTGACAAACAGGCAGTGGCAAAAACATACATGAATTAATGAAAAGGGATAAATGTTTTAGATTTACGCAGGAGGGCGAATTATTCTACCTTTTTTTGTGAGAATTAAAAGAAAAAAATAACTTATTTGACATTAAAAACTGCTGCTGTTATTTTGTTAGTTTCTTTCTTTAAATGTCACCAGAATGCAGGAAACACAGGCCTTGAATCTTACATTTTTTTCAGGCTTTGGGTTCAAAATCCTCCCTGTTTTTGAGTTCTCAAGGTCGGCAAGTCTGGACGCCACATTGACGATTTGTCGTCATCCCCCAAAGATTCTTTCAAAACTGATTTAAAACCAGAAATTTAAACCCTATTTTTTAGAAAAGTTAAGCCTTTTAAATTGAACTAAACTTAGTGACACAAAAAAAAAACTGCCTTCTCTGCTGGAAAAACGATAATTCAAAACTGCAGCACGATGTGATAACGTGCGTTTGTAACAGTAAACAGTTTCACGTCTTATCTGCACGTGTTGTACTGAGGTTCAGTGATTCAGGACAATTGACGGACAGTACGTTGATTTGTCCTGTCATGAGAACAACACAGTTTCCTTGACGTCTGGAGCGCCAGCAGATCTCTGCAGCGTGTGTCTTGTAATAGCTTCAGTCATATCAGGATTATGTAAGAGAAATGATGAGGGTCTAAGTTGTGCAGATCAAACTGAATTCGTTCCTCTTGTGACCTTTTTCTTCTTCTCTCCTCTGCAGCCCGTCCAGCCGGCCATCCTCCCCGTCAACATGCCCCTCACCCCCGAACTCTCCCCCATGTCCACCCCCTTCCTCCCCTTCCAGCCCAAACCGAAGGAGCTGAAGCCGGACAGAGGGGAGTCGGTGGCTCCTGCTCCCGGTGTGCTCATCTCCACTCTGCCGCGACACTTCGTCGGAGGCTCTCTGAGCGGCTTCAGCCCCATCAAAGGCGTGTGTCCACTGGATGTCTTCAGGAACCGCATCAGCCTCCAGAGAGGCCTGGAGAGCCCGGCCCTGACGCCTCAAGACCCGACCCAGCACCATCCCACCATCTACACCCTCCAGCCCAAGAGTGGAAGTCCGGATCCGCCTCATCCCAGCGGGGACCAGCTTCAGCCTCAGCCGCACCCGCTCCACCCGCAGCACAACCGCTGCTCGGGGTGCAACGTGGACGAGGGAGCCCAGAGGGGAGGCAGTCGGGACGCCAGGACCACCCGGCCTCCTCTGCCCCCTCTGCGGGTCCTGCCTCTGAACCTGGACTGCAGCGTTCAGGTGTGCCAGCTGATGAGGACTCGTCTGGGCTCGACACAGTTCCAGACCTTCACCCGCCGACTGTCTGAGGCTCTGTCCCAGGACCTGAGCACCAAGCCCCCCTGCTCCCCCATGACTCCTCCCCCCGAGCAGGCGCTGCCTCTCAACCTCAGCAAACGCTTCACGGTGAAGAGACCCAGCACGGAGGGAGCCGAGCCGAGTCCGACAACGATCAACGGAACCACAGACCCATCGCCATCCAAGAGACCCAGAGAGCAGGCCGAGGACTTCAGCCAGAGTGACCGGTCCAGCTCAGCGGGAAGTGGAGGAGGAGCAGCAGGAGGACAGCAGGAAGTGGAGACGAAGAACCAGGAGGAACCCGCAGACCTGAGCTCCCCGAGCAGGATCAGGGCCTTCCTGCTCGGGCTGCCACCCTTCCAGGTGAAATTCGAGGAGGATCTGAACGGGACGAGGTTTGAGAAATTTCTTCCTCCGGGATCTAAAGCCGAACCCCCGAGGACGGAGACAGAGAAAGCAGAGGGAGGAGTAAAGAAGGAGGAGGAGGAGGTGGTGGAAATATGTGAAACTGAGAGGAAGTGCGAGCAGGAGGAGACAGATCCCAGCCTCCTCTCTGGTCCCGGACCGGCAGAGCTGAAGCGAGCCGGGCCCTCAAACGCTGACACACACTGTTTTTAGCATCATTCCCTCTGTTTATTAGCATTTTGTGATGAGAAAACTGTCGGAGGATTCGGGGATTTGTCGGTTTTGGAATCTAAAAAAGTCGTATCCACCGTCGGGGGTTTGGTGATGGTTTTGGACGCCGGAGCGGGAACGTTTGTTTTCTTCACCTTTGAGAACGTTTGAACTTCTCTTTGTTTCCCATTTTGTTGTCATTTCCTGTTTTGTTTTTTTTTCGTTTTTTTTCGATCACGTCGTTGATTGAACTTTGCAGAGGAATGACGACGCCGAGACTCATGACAATCACAAATCAGTTTCTCCTCTTCTCTCTGTTGGTTTCTGTCTCTTTATGGTTAAAAAAAGAAACAGGAGTGAGACTCTTTAACAAACACTGCCATAACCCTCCATAACACTATTAACTCCACTATTCAATGTTACCGTGAAATATTGAATAAGATCCATATTACTTAAAATTAAAAAAGAACATACATCTATGGGTGATGCTATGCATCAAGACGTCATTAAATAGCATCTAAAGTGTACTGTAGTTTGGTAGTTTCATTTTTAAATTGTACTCTACTTCTGTAGAGAGATAGTTATTTTCTGATAAAGTGTCTCGATGTTCTCTGGAGTGGAAAAGCTCCTCAGTCTTCACATTATAGCTCGTTAAGTGAAGCGTTTCTATAGTCCTGCTCGTTAGCTGAAATTATATACACTTTTCTTACACATATGTGCCTTAAACAGGCCTGCGATCTGTTTCATCGCCGGCTTCAAACACATTCAGTTAAAGAGATACCTTGATGTTGGACCTGCTGTTGATACGATGCCTGAATTCTGTCACTTTGGGGAATATAAACGTGTTTCCAACAAAACAAAAAGACGCCAAAGTTCTTAAATTTGTCTTAAAAAATGTCTTAAATGGACGGCACATCTTAAAATCACGAAATAGATGTTGTTCCTCTGACCTGTAGTTCTGTTTATCCATCTACATTGTTCTGGGGAGAGTTTTGGAGATATTGGCCGTAGATGAACTGGACGCTCTGCTTTTGTTTGACGTAGCGATGTAGATTTCAGAGTTAAAGACGTGAACCTGAACGCAACATGAACTCTGAGATAAATCTACGGAGATAAACGACAAAAAAACACGGCAGAGACAGAGTTTTTTTATTAAATGACTCTCGGTACAAACTGTCAGAGAGTCTTACGAGATTTACTCGAAATTGAAATTAAAATCGTGTTAGTTTGGTGTGTCTGGGCCTTAGTAAGCTACGTTAGCTAGCCGCTCTCTCAAACAGTCTGCAACTCACACAAAAACGATGTAGATGGATTAATATTAACACACGTAAGAGGAAAATATGTATTTTTGATTTTAGAGTGAACTGTCCCTTTTTAATAGTAGCAGCTAAAACTGGTCGAATGCAATTTTTAATCCAGAAATCTTTGCTCAAAGATGAAACTAAAGAACATTTCACTGATTCTCTGAAGCCGCCTTCATCACTATCTGCTGTTCAGGTTGTTTAACCAGCAAGAAATCACATCAGCGCCGGAGGGAAGCGTAGAGATCTGACATGAACATGTAGCCCAAACATTCAGACTACCTCAGGTTTTTTGTTTTTTTATCCACCTGCTTTTTCTGTTTCAGGGCGGTGGTGCCTTTTTCCCAGCATGCATTTCATCAGACAGCAGACTCACTTGGACCATAATTATTCTGGTGTTGTTTTATATTTTTCTGAAGACCAAAACCAACTCTGTGTGAGGGAGTAAGGAAGTGTTGACAGCTCGACAGGAACGGTGTTGGTTTTGCTCTCTTTTGTAAGAAAAATATAGAAAAACAGCAGAATTAGTCTTTAAGCTTCAGTCTGTATCTGGATGCGTCTCCTCTCATTATCTCCGTTCAGACCTCATCGTGATTGGATCTCAAATTAGTTGCAGAGTAGGTCGGCAGACGGCGGACTAGTCTCAGGTGAAGGGAAGTTATGCTGCCGTGTTATATGATATATTATTTTTCCATTTTCAGAAGAAAGGGCTTTTCTGTAGCTTGAGACTGTTTCAACTTCTTACATTAAGAGTTTGACGTGTTGGTGAAATACACAAAGAACGACGAGAATAATTATGCCAATCTCATGATTGTACGGTCGTTACGAAGCTGTAGCTAGCAGCCGGTTGGCTTAGCTTAGCATAAAGACACTAGGAAACTGCTAGCCTGATCTGTTACACATCTAAAGATATAATATGTAGGAATTCTGCATTAAAATGTCTAAAATCGACTCGACCTTTGTTATATAATTTGTTGAGTTGTGTATTTATATTATCACAAATGTTTCCAACAATAAAACCAGAGAAATCCACAAGTTGACTCAAGGTAACGGTGCGTTTCATTTTGTCACCTCTCAGTACTTCTGGGAAGGGAAGTCAGTGAACAAGACGAGACTAAACATGAATAAAACTATTAAAACATTAAAGCGACAGGAACATTTGTGCCTCATCAGCACTTGTGGTTGTCTAATGGTGTGTTTACTGCAAGAGAAGTGATCATTTGTGTTGCTCACGCGGCGTTTATCCGCCCCAAAAAGCCAGATTACTTCACTGTACTTGAGCGTTAAGCTAGCACCTAGCAAACTCAGCAGCCACCAGAGACTCTCACCTCAGGTGATCGCTGCTGCAGGAGTGAAGATGAATCCACGTTTTAATCCCAAAAGTTAAAAAGTCATCTCTGAGCTCTCCTCCCGTCTGTAAACAGATGAGTTTATAAAACCACATATTGTTGCTCTTACACTTCTGTTTTTGCACATGTACAACCAGTGAGCTTGGAGGCTAGCTGTTTCCATCTGTTTCCAGTCTTTGTGCTAAGCTAGGCTTGTAGTCTCTTGACGGTGACTTCTTATTCAGCGTCCAGACATGAGAGAGAGGTATGAATCTTCTTAACTAAGGCGCGGTAAGAAAGCGAGTAAGCGTAGGATCCCTACGATAGTCGTCCCTATAATGTTGTTATTAACAGCTGCTGAGATCCGATTACATTCTGACTGTTCTGCTGCATCACATGAGTTTTAATCCAGATATCCAGATACGGATCCACCAAAGAACATGTTGATTAATCGGTTAGTTAGTTATGAAAATTAATCGCCAACTATTTTGGTAATCGATTAATTGTTTCAGACGTTCAGACAGTTGCTGGTTCCAGCCTCTTAAAAGTGAGGATTTATGATTGTAAATGAAGAGTTTTGGGGGTTTTTGGACTGTTGGTCGGATACAAAAACTTTTGCATTTTAAAGACTAAATGATTAATCGTGAAAATAATCGTTAGTTGCAGCCCGAGGGTTTTCCATTGCTCCACAGCTGCTGCTTCTTCTCATCTTAAGTGCCAACACAAAACAGCGACTCCATATTGTGACATAAAAACTTGTGTAGCTGGAAAAAACAAATTAAAATGTCAAGGTATCCCTTTAATCGCAGCCTTTTCCTTCGACTCGTCTCTGTGTGTTTCGTTCAGATTTGCACACCTACTGTACCATCTGCTTCGTTTGTTTTTCACATATTTATATTTGCCAACGTTTGTTATTTTAAAGTAGTGGAATCAACTACGACACCGAAATTAAGTGGTGCTGTTTTATCCTTAGTTACGTAGCTATCGCCATATTGTTTTTTGTTTGTATTTTTATTGATAAAGCTGCAAATTGTTTTCATCCGAGCAAAATCGTTAAAGCTCGACTCCGGATCTGCGTTTGGATTCAATTTGTCGAGAGAGTTTTTGGGGGGAAATGTTTTAAAGAGCTAAATTGAAAGATATTCTGACTTGTTATGAAAATATTTGCAGTTTTTCTCAGATTTATGTGGTGAGACAGATATGAATTGTTTGTGAATGAATGCATGAGTACAGATGTGAATACTCAGTAGATCACAGCTGGGCAGAGGCACCAAAGCACATGTTAATCCACCAGAAACCACCAGACTCCAACCTCTAACCTTTCTATAGCATTTATCATCATATTGAAGTCAGTTATTACTAATATTTCAGGACTTTATCGGTCATTGATCCTGTTTGCTTTAAGAAATGTCTTTTTTTTTTTTCTTCACTTGTGGGGAAAAACTGAGCAGTAACAAGGAGTTTCCTTCCTTTTCATGATTATTTCTTGAAGTCATATTTCCATCAATGCAGTAAGGTTTGATATGTCTCACAACAGGTCTGTTAATCTACATTCTGTGTCTTACTCTGCTTCATCAGTGTCCGTAAACCCTTTATTTATTACGGTGAGGTGTTTCGTGCTGCGCTGCGTCGAACTCGAGCAGTCGGCAGGCCTCGGCGTGCTTCAGAGGAAAGAGTTTGTGCGGCCGACTGAAGACAAAAGTGTTGACGGGATTACGACTGCCATGTTTTTGTACGTCTTGTGTTCTTCATGTTATCGTCGTTCGAATGTGGTCGGACTGTTCGAAGACATTTCTTGGTGTCGCGCTCGATTGCGCCTGAGAAAAAGTGACAGAGGTTTTTGTCAGAAGCCAGAATAATCGATGCACAGATTGGGCTGTCAGAGCTGTTAAAGTGAGAAATGGATGTATTATAAGAGCTGCATACCGGACTCAAATAAAGGCCCCCGGTCACTTGAATAAATTCTGCTATCTGGGCACCAGAAATGTATAATACAACTAGATGCTGGACCCAAAGATGGCGGCCAGTCAAATCAATGAGACTTGCTCGCATTTGGTGCAAAAGCCCCCAAACTTTTCTAGCTTCCTGGTTTACTTCCTGGTTTACTTCCTGGTTACGTGGCCCACTGAACATTACAGTATAAGATGTCTTGCTGAGTTCCTGCTCTGCCCGTAGACTTTACTTTACATTTTAAATCACTGTTCTTGGCTCAAGGAACATTTTACACGTATAAAACTGGAATCACAGTTGACCTCGTTTGTAGTTGGAGGCGTCCCGTCGACAGTCTGACAGACGTCTGTTTCATCTGTAAAGTTTGACTTCCTGGACTTAAAATGACCCAGATCTCCCTCGTGTGGCCGTAGAGCATCTCGGCTCAACTCGAATGGGAATAAAATAGTTTTATCACGCAGCTCGTCTAGACGTTGGAAATGTAATCGGACCGAATGAATCAAATTCTGATCGGGGTTGTAACACTTTTCGTCGCAGTACATCGACTGGCAAAAATATTTCGTACCATCCGGCTGTCTTAACAGATCCACCTCTGTCAGTTTTCTGACTGTCTGAACCTGGTGTGAATCTCAGCCTGGTTTCACTTCTTCAAGCTCTTTTCTTTTTTATTCTCGACGTCGTTACTTTTGTCACTTTATCGTCCGAGCAGCCGAGAGCGTCACCGTGAATGTCGGCCGCTTACAGAAACACTTTTGCCTTCAGACGACTCTTCGTTACAAACTCATCCCGAGCCTCCCCGGACACTCGCCCACAGCTCCACTGGACCAGTTTGATCTCCTGAACATTTTTGCCTTTTGAGTTCTTATCGTTTGTTTTCCTGCATGTTAATGTTTTATGTTAAAGACGAGACGCCGCTGAGGGCTGAACGTGTCATCAGAGGGGGACGGGGTCATCTTTAGTTTAGAGTTGAGCAACATGTTTAAACCAGTATGAGAGTTGAAATAGGTTGTTTTCCTTCTTCTTTGGTTATTTAAGCTTTAGTTTTTAAAAAGTTTCTTTTAGATATAATTTCCTTTTTATTTTTTCCTTTTGATAAAGTTAAAATTTAAATGTTTACATCTTGTTATGCATGTTCAAACAGATTTGTTATATCCAGTGTTTTGCACACTACTTCAGCGTTAGTCTTGAACGGCACTGCTCATTAATGTAAAGTACTTAAAAATTAAGTGCCTGATAGTTAAAAAGTGAAAATTGGACTTTGATATTTGGAAGCAAATGAAAGTGAAATTTGCTCATTCGCCTTCATGTCATTGACTTGAACAACGGCTCCTGTCGTCACGTGTCGTGTTCTCGACGACCTCGTTAGAAAAAAGCGTCGTCAGGACGCTCGCTCGGCTCCGCGACACGTCTGTCGGGAGCAAACCGGACCTACAGGACTCCACGGGGACACCTAGTGGCTGTCGGAGCGCTCAGCGATGTGATTCATCCAGTGAGCAACATTCATGAAGATAAATGATCAAATGAAAAAGGTGCCACGTGCGACATTTTAACGTACGAAAGAGAGACTGAGCTGCTGCTGCTTCTCTGGACTTAAAACTGTGACACACGTTTGGATTTGGACGGAGATCTGGATTACAACTCAAATGAGGGGAACGATTAAGGATATCTGGTCACTTTTTTGAGATTTTATGGACTAAAGAATTGTTTGTTTAATCAAGAAAATAATTTGCATGATGCAGATTTTCAGTTTACTTTCAGAGAAATTAAGAAATCCAAAAGTTTTCCTCACATTTCTGCATCGTCAGCGACTTCGGTTCTTTGGTTTCAGCTCTCGAAACGTGTCGAACATTTCCCGTGTCTCATATCGTTGATCCTGATTGGCCGACAAACAATTATTCTCATTGTTTATTGTCTATAAAACATTTTCAGTTTCAAAGTCTTCAGTTTACCATCGTACTGTCGAAGAAATCCAGCAAATTTCCACACCTGAG